>NW_024044429.1:0-8503 GCF_014851395.1 Micropterus salmoides | reverse complement strand
AATAATGGGAGTACTTACTGCTGTAGAAACAACGCCTCTCTCCCTTTTCTTCATTTTTCCTTCAGCTTCTTGGCTGAACAGCTGATTTGAACACGTCGATGCGTTCAGGAACACAGTAACGCAGCGTTACTTGGATTAGTAACTGGAAATCGTAATCCGTTACACTACTAGTTACTGGGAAAAGCAACAATATTACAGTAACGCGTTACTGCCCAACACTGACCATGACTTCATGTATCTTTTATGATGAGCAACCCCATCCACAGCAATACAACTAGCTGTGAATTACTGCAGTAAAGACCATAGTTTTTGTAATAATAATAAAAATTATTATTATATTTTTCAGGTGGCCACGGTCATTCATGCAACAGAGTGACTTACACTGACAGAAGCATCTGTGCCTTCAAAGGCTCATCAGTGGACATTTCTTGTACTTACAACAGTTATGAAACTATCACATCTAAATTCTGGTTCAGACCTGAACGTAGTCTTCAGTGGCAGAATCCCTCACAGCCTGAGGACCTTAGTGAAGACTCCCAGTATGCAGGTCGTGTTCAGGTCCTTGAAACAGAGAGAGGACGCTCCACTCTGAGAATCACTGACCTGAGAGAGAGCGACTCAGCTGAGTATCACTTCAAATTCACAGCATATACCTTTGAATGGAGGAGTAGTTTACCTGGTACAACTCTGACTGTCACAGGTACTGATGAACACAAACTGTAACAGCACATTTAAACTATCTGATGACAAGTGAATGTGCAGAATAGTGATCCTAATGGGAAAAAATGTTTGTGTGATTAAGTGATTGGATGATGGTCACAATTTTTATTGTTGTTTAAATCTCTGTGTATGTCTGTTTGATTCAGTTTCACAAAAAGAATTTGTCAAATATTTCTGTTTTTTCTCCACAGATTTAGATCTCCAGGTGCAGGTGATCAGATCAACAGTCTACAAGAATTATACTGAGGCAGAGCTGCTTTGTCACAGCAGCTGTCGTCTACCTGATCGTTCTTCCTACGTCTGGTTCAAGAATGGACAGAAAATGGAAAGGGTGGAGACATCTTCTTATAAAGATCAGTTTTATCCTGGAGACATCATCTCCTGTGCTGTAAAAGGACATGAGGATTTCTGCTCTCCTTCAGTGTGTGAGTTTACTCCACTGTGTCAGGAAAAAAACATGCTTATGCACAATACTCTTATAATTTCAGACATAACCATATTAGAGTATTCTATACCGTAATAATTAATTTTTCATTGTAAAACTTTATAATGGAGTAAAGTTTCTGAAGATTTATTCCTCACAGACTCGACAGACATCTTAGTAGTAAGAAATCCTAATATTGTCATTCGCTCTGATAAGGTTGTGTGTAAAGCTCCTCTTTTGAAAAGATGTAGTCTATTAAAGACGTAGTATTCTGCTCATTTTCAGGTTCAAAATCTTACCAGAACAGGTTTACATGGTTTCATTTTCAAAAAACACCATATTTTTCTCATACTGCACATTGCTGCAGCTCCTCTTTTCACCCTGTGTTGTACGCTCCGCTCTTGAGCTACAGAGTGATGCATCTTACTTGTACAAAATCTTTGCTGGGAGTTGCACATGCGCAGTTCCCAGGTAAGGACTACTAGCCAATCAGAAGCAGAGAAGGGCGGGTCGTAAGAAACAAGGTAGTGTGATTCAAATCAAAGTCTTCAGACTGCGACCGAAACCTAGCAGATGGTAAAAGTTACTCACAAGTCCACACAACATCATTGTTCCACATCTTACCATAAAGCACTACAAAAATCACAATATTTCAACTCAATTTTACATCAAAATTGGCCAAAAATTTGAACGTTTGCTCAGTAGCTTTCACATCAGGTGTAACATTAGCATTATAGCTATAACTTTAGCTGTGTTGGCCAACGTTTACAGCAACTCCGCACTTGAACAGTCTGAAGTTACATTGCCGTGTTTATTTTAAATATATTCACAACCGATAAAGCATACTTACAGGTTGTGATTGTGAATTTCCAGGCCCAAACAGAGTCGGAGTTGCATCGTCTTTTAGGACTAATCTATGCTGCCTTCACCGAAAAATGCTACCAGAGCGCAAATCGATAGACTCGACTCTACTCGGCCCTGCTCCGTTTTCCGTTACAGATAGTACCCAGAGATAGTACGTAGATTGTAGTCATAGCAACGCCACACACAACTTCCGTAACGTAATCTCTTTAAACACCATCTGTAATTTCACAGCATTTAAGGGCTCTTTTCTCCATCTCAGCTCTGCCTTTTCTCTTTCTCTCGTTCTCCTGTGCATTTTTTCTACGCACACTCGCGCACTGACTGACCGCTGTGTTGATGTGTGTATGCATGCAATCAATTGCACGTGATGACAGAGATCATGCCATCAGGTTAAAACAAGAAGGGAGGCCGACGGTCTACGGTCTGAGTGACTGTGGCTGCCCTGTGACAGATTCAACTTTAATGGGCCTAATCTCGTTTGACAAAAGTCTGGATGTCATATTTGACGCGCCTCGAGCGGCGGCACTGCAGGAGAGAGTGAGACGCGCCTGTTGTGTGGATTCTCCTGCTATTAAAAAAGCTTGCTATCGCCGCTGGTCAAGTTGTATTACAAAAAAAAAAAAACTGGTAATATTAAGTGGGGTTTTTTATAATTCGCCAACACCGAAAAAATATTTCGGCACCAGAAAAACAAATCCATCAGTAAACGAGAAACATTATTTTCTCAGGCAGTATGCAAACTGGTCATTGGTCTATCTTCACCAAGCCATCAGAGAGCTTCATGACAGAGGAGGCCATGAGTTTGTCAGAGAGATCCACCTTGTCCCGCCTCTCAATGGACCACCGGCTGTTTTCTCTGTATCTTTCTTGTAGTTGGTTGGGGCGTCCATGAAAGGAGGGCTTTTCTTCATGGGCATGTGGAAAGGGTAACTAGCCTCTCCACCCCCAGTGCACTCTTTTCTGCCATCAGTTAGTCTTTCCTGACTGTCCTTCAGTCTTACTCTTATTAATAGAGCGGGTGAATAGATCAAGTTCCTGGGAATCGTCACGAGAACCTGACATGGTCGTCCCCATCTCCATGCTGGTGAAAACTCCACTATATTTCTTGAGCTTAGGCCAAATTCCCGTGCCAATTCTTATCAGATTTACAGAGAGCAATGGAAACAGAAACACATTTATTTGGTTGTGGTCTGAGAGTGCTGTTTGCTGTCTGACAATAAATGCGTTGAAAGTGGAGGGGTCCATGTCAGTGATTGCATAGTCCACTACATTACACCCAAGAGCAGAAGAGTATGTAAATCTCCCTAAAGAGTCTCCTCTGATCCTACAGTCAAGAAAGTACAGACTTGAGGCTCGACAGAGGTGTAGTAGCCCCTGTACCACTACTGTTTGTCACACTATCAAGGTTGTTTCTGTGAGTGATAATTGGAGATTTACTAAGGGGTCTGGCCAAACACGTGATTATTACCTTGTGGGTCAACAATATCCGGTTCAGTACCAGTTCTTGCATTCAGGTCTCCACATAGAAACAGATTTCCCTGGACTTGAAAGTGGGTGATTTCTGTGAGGAGATTGCTAAATATTTCCTCAATATGTCGATTTTATTGGTGGGACATAAATTGCACAAAGATAAATTTCCATCCTGATACTTGAATTTAGTTTTAGCCAGATGTGTGACTTCCCTTCCCTATCTGTCTAATAAACAAACACAGAAGTTTTAATGGATCGTCCTTGATTACATATTCTAATATTTAAGTAATTGATGTTCATCTCTTCTCCAGATGCTCCAAAGCTTCCCTCTGTGTCAGTGAGTCCCTCTGCTGAGATAGTGGAGGGCAGTTCAGTGACTCTGACCTGCAGCAGTGATGCTAACCCAGCAGCTAAATACACCTGGTACAAGGAGAACCAAACTCTGCTCAGTGAAGAACCACAGCTTGTCTTCAGCTCCATCCAGTCCTCTGACTCTGGAGAGTATTACTGTGCAGCTGAGAACCAGCTGGGGAGGAGACATCTGAATACATCATTAATGTGAAATGTGAGTGGAACAGCTTATTTAAAACTACAAACAGCTCAGTTTTTGCACGAAAAGGATTTTACTAAATCTTTGGTAGGGGTAGAGGCTGAACCCATTATTAGCAGGAGGAACACATAAACAGCAGGTGGAGTTGGAACAAGTCTCAGAAACATCTACTCATCTGTACTTCTCATCCTCTTTTGAGTTGAATTTAGGTTTCAGATCTCTGTGTAACGATTGGCTGTCTGTCAGATGCCTAATTACATATATTCAGAGCAATGGACTAGGGCTGACCCTAGTTGAAGCTTTTCGATGCTTCAATGGGAGGAGCCTGATTCGGCTGTCAATCTCACAGTCAAAGCTTGCAACAGTGTTATGAAACAAGGATCGTGTCATTTTGGTGATATTGGGGTGCTCAATGTCTGATTTTAAACAGAACACAAAGAATATATCGCTTTTAAACAGTACCGCAACGTGCATGTACAGTTAGTTGTGAGGCACGCGCGCCCGCACAGCTCGGTACAAGACCGGTGAACGCAGGCGAGCAGAGAGAAACAATAAGCCTCAGTTTAGCTCTAAATGTAACAGTGAGTAATAAATAGAGACTGCAGTGCCAACCACATGGACATTGCATGCAGCTACCCTCTAAGTAAACCAATGTGAATTGTAATGGTACTTGCCAAAATGTGAGGTTCCAGCAACGAACTGAAGAAATAATGTTTTGCCCACATTGTGAGAAGTTTTGAGGTCAGTTTTTATTTTTATTCATGTAAGAAGCCCCCAAGTTTCTTCATAGAAAAGGGTCGTGAAGAGAAAACCTGTGGCCAAGTTTCATGTACAAGTCTGTTAGTGACTGTTGTAGCCTGCTAGCTAGCTTTGTAGAGGCAACAACAGCCTTACTCATGAAGCAGGATTACTAAACCAGGCGGATAACAAAGTAACAACTGGGACATCAAAACAATGACTGAATTATACTGTATTGCTCCTCCGAGCTTGTGGCAAACCATGCCTAAAACAGACCTGTGAACAAAGATTGATTGAAGTTGTCTTTCTTTTGTCTCCAGATGCTCCAAAGCTTCCCTCTGTGTCAGTGAGTCCCTCTGCTGAGATAGTGGAGGGCAGTTCAGTGACTCTGACCTGCAGCAGCGATGCTAACCCAGCAGCTAAATACACCTGGTACAAGGAGAATGAAGACTCACCAAAAGCATCAGACAGAACTTCACCATCACTGACTTCAGAGCTGAACACAGTGGGATTATTACTGTGAAGCCCAGAACAGAAGAGGACGTCATAACTCCACCTTACATCTGATTGTTGTGGCAGGTACGTTTCTACCTGCTGACTAACTGAAGAGCATCATCTGGCAAAGTGATTCTGAATTAAACCCTACTACTTCCTAATGAGGTCCAGAACAGTTTATCTAATAACTGTCAATCTCCATTTCTAGATAAAAAAACAATGATAATAATATCATCAGGTTGACTCTGGTGGTTGATGCTGATTCCTCTGCTTCTGGTTTGTCTGTGGATGAGGTGAAACTATAAGAATAAATCAGTTCCATCACTGATCTTTGAATATTTACTTTCATAGTTTTGGAGTTATTGACTTTTTATTTGTTTATTTATTTTTTGGGTTCAATTTAGGAAGAAGAAAACTCTGAGCTCCACCACTGAACCAAATGAACCCATAGAGACATTAGAGGTGAGAAATCTGTTGGGCCACAGTGACAGAACTTCCTCTACCAAAGAGTTTTAATTGTTGACTTATACATTCATTTTAATTTAAAAACAAATTGTTCTAATTCCATTTATGAGGCCTTTGCCTCTCATCTTGTTTTCTCTCCCATCAGTTGGAGTCTGATCCTGATTGTACCAACGCCTCAGCCTTGAACCAAACTGTAACCAGAGACTCACCTGGATGGAAACAGAGAGAAGTACAGCATTGAAGTAGTCAGTGGAGAACAGGGGGCTGTGGAGGATGAGGACATTTACCTTTAACTGCAAACATTTTCATTTTAGTTTTCATTAGCAGCAGCAGGTAGACGTCAGCAGCAGCATGTAGCACAAGATTAGAGTAGAATGTAAGCGTCATTGTTACCTGTGCAGGTACATTACATAAGTTCAGGATTTTACTCAGTATACAAAATGTTATTTCAAAATGGAATGTAATAAATTGCTTTTAAGAACACTGTTTGTCCTTTCATATCACACCTGTGCTGGTAATGAAAGCCAATAAGGTCTGATCAAAACAAACATGTAGAACTGGAAGCTAAGTATTTCACAGCATGTACAGTCTATGTTTAAACACTGAATCAAACAGAAGCCCAGCTCTGTCACACTTTGCTAGTTGTATCATTTTCAATGTGTTGCAGTGGCTGATTGAAATAACAGCCAGCTTCCACAACAACTCTGCAGTTTGATCATCATTTCAGTTTCCTCTCACTGCTGCAGAGGGCGACAGTGTGCAGAAAGGTTTGGATTTTAGCTTAAACAAAGTCTTTGTGTTTATTATTCAGAATGAATTTTGGATTTACCCAAATAGACAAATTATTGTTATTATTTATTAGAAGACACCAGGAACAAGAGCATATAGAGCGTGTTGGAGAGGTGACTGATAGTGCATTCATGAATAATTAAAGTTTCATCAATGGTGATAAATGATCCAAACGTCCTGCGAGGTACAGACAGCTCGGCACAACACCGGCAAAGCTGGTGCTCCGTCTCTTCAGCAGGTGTTTCTCTCTGCTACTACACACACATTACGCCCACACAGGTGTGCTGACGCCCCCTTCCTTAAGGGTTAGGGTACAATTTTGGATTTATTCACGCACTTTAAAGACATTTATGAAATGCGTCACATGCTTATTTACAGCATTATATGTTGAAGTGTATATTGTAATAGGCAGCATGTTAACTTATTGGGAGAAACTGGTAGTTCTATTTGAAATCAGACATTGAGCACCCCCATATCACCAAAATGGTATGGTCCTCATTTCATAACGCTGTTTCGAGGCTTCGACTGTGAGACTGACAGTTGATTCAGGCTCCTCCCATCAGCCGTGGTCTATACATATTTTGCAAACATGTAATTTGTAATATAGTTATAAGGGTTAGTTTGCTGTCCGTTGTAGAGTGAACTAGATGTCTGCGTGTTGTTTATATGCTCTGATGATGCTAATCCAACACATCTTGTAGTAGCATCCATGTTGATTCCACATTCAGACTTCAGAGCACATGAACACACTAAAGTTGGAAGAACTACTTCACAACTTGCATGTGAATGCACCGTGAGCCGCTGACTGCAATTTGCAACCCTCACCACTAGACATCACTAAAACTTACACACTGAACCTTTAAACTAAGTATTTGAATCTTGACCACAGTGAAGTAACTAACATTTTGGGAGATTTACTGTGTAGTTTTCAAGAAGAGCATGAACTTTATTTATCTGGAGGGAAATTGTTGTGCAGCAGTTGCAATACAACGCAGGAATAATGCAATTAAAGCTGCAAGCAGCGTTGGGCGGGCCCTCGCACTGTAGCGCGTCCGCGTGTGAGCTGGCCGAGTTGCACGTTCTGGAGCTCTGCCGGTGCGGCTGTGAATTTCCTACGCGGTTTCCGACGCCGCATGAAGGTGCTATATGTCACTTCCTGTGTCCCCTACGTGGAGCTACATAGCACTTGCCGCTATGAATATAAATCGGTATTGACGTGTAGATGTCTGCGGGGTGGGAGAGTTATCAAGCACGTAAAGTTGTTTCAGATGTGAGCATGTACACTGAACAATAATGTACCCAAACAATAAAAAATTCCTTTTATATTTCCCTGCCTTGTTGTTTATGTGTACATACAGAGGAAGAATGTGAGAACAGCACCATTTCATCGTTACTGTGTGTTAGAGCATGGGAGAACAGTGGATACTTTTAATACAGCCCACACCCCTAATACTGTGTAACTATAACAAGTAGAGAACAGAAGAAAAAGATGTTCTTTCTTTACAACTGTCTGCATAGCTTATTCATATTGTGTAATGAATGAAAATAAATAGGCCTACTAGGCTCCTCTCTACTTGACATTTAAGATTAGCTTGTTTGATCCACCTTCATACACATGTGACATTACTGTACAACTTGAGAAGGTGAGTTGTTTTCTGCTCCAGCCTGCCTAAAAGAAAAGCGTTTTTGGGATTAAATGGACTTTATTAGCTGCTGCAGTGCAGGATGAACTCAGAACAGACCCATTTCTCACCTTATTATTCTAAACCATGCAACGAAGAAGAAGAATGCATAATAATCCTGGGACAAAATCTGTCCAAATACTCAGCATGTAGTCTGATGAACAGACTTGTGTATAGCTGACTTGGGCAGTGAAGTTTAATTTTTTTAATTCATGTGGTCATAGTTGTCCACAACTCAAATCAGAATATATGAAAATGTTTTATACCACCTCAAGAAGGCTTCCTATCAAAGGTAGGAAGGTATTT
>NW_024044428.1:0-8685 GCF_014851395.1 Micropterus salmoides | reverse complement strand
TCAGCTTCGGAATCAAAAAGGTGCCAGTTTTATGGTCGGGATAGCACTTAGAGAAAGCAACTTTGACCCCTCCCCTTATTCTCTGGGGAGGAGAAAGGAATTTAGGGTAGCTCCAAATTTATTCAATGTAAAATGCACAAATCCACACCGTTGTTCACTACAAGCATCTGAAACAAAAGGAGGTTGTATTTCCAAATGTTAGATAAAGTCTTAGTCTTATTTATCTCTACATAATTATTTGTTTGTGATGTTTTGTGGTGTTTTGCATTGTACATCTTGTATGGAATGAGTTGTTTTGTTGTGTGCTGGCACAGAGTGGGTTACTTGGCAGGACGACTTGTACAGACTCTGAATGAGAGGCAGCCAGAACTCCTCGTCTCTCGCAGAGACATCCTTTGTGTGCAGCTCTGCCATGACCTCTGTGAGTGGTGCACAGGTCCTTACATGTTTCAAGTTTTACCTTCTTTGTCACTGGGTGTGGGCATGAGTGAGAATATAAGCAAAACTGTGTTTATTATCCTCTGTTTTCCAGATAGGAATAGAACACAAGTAGCTTAGTGTGAAGTTCACACACAACAAATCAATATGTTTTTTATGTACCCCTGTCCAGGACATGGGCCATTTTCCCATATGTTTGATGGGATGCACATCTGGGCATTTCCTGGAAAGTAAGAAACTATGTGATTTATATTTCTCTTGTCCTTTTGCTTTCGGCCATAAGTGTCAAACTAAGAGTGAACCAAAATATCTTTTGCAGATTACTTCTTGTAATAGCATTAGTTTCTTTCCTCCATGTTAGCAGTGCAGAGGCAGATTATCCAAATCCATTTAAGTTCCTCTGACTAACAAAAGCACTGTTGTGCTGAGGTTTCAAACTGCGGTTATGATTCATCTCAAAAACGAGCTGGCAATCAAGAATATGCAACTAAACACCCTTTGATTCACCACTACAACGTACTTAGCCGAGACGTGCACATCAACTGATCTGAATGAGTGTAATTGTTTAAAAGGGCATCTCAGTTCAGTTTGTTTGGCCACACATCGGGAACAACCGGAAAAGTCAAACTAACCACAAATAACCACGTACAGTCTGGTTGGCTATTTTTAAAAAGTAACTGGAAAATCCCTGAAATTCTCTCTTGGTCACCCACTGTGCAGATTGTTCGAGCTTGAGTGCTTTTATCTACTATATAATGTAGTTGACTGAAATCTATTAAAATCATCTGGAGTCCAGTAGATATTAACCCGTTAGAAGGCTGGAAAGATCTCCTTGTCAGACACAAATCCTCTCATCACATTATACTCAAATAGGTGATGTAGTCTTCAAAATACCCACCAACTAAACTCCCTCCTTGACACAGTTTACCCTCTTTTCATTCTTCTTTTAAATTTGTTAACTGATATATAGTTATAAAATTCTTGGTACCAGATGGCTTGAAGTGACAGCAAAGAGTGGCATCCTGCTTTAGAGAGGCTTTTTGCAGGCAGTTAGAACCTAGGCTGCTGTACAACACACTTAATGTCACTTGACTTGTAAGCATGAAAGTTTAGGGAACTGTTTAGAATGAAGTATAATAATAATAATAATAATCTTTATTTGTAGAGCACTTTTCAAAAACAAGTTACAAAGTGCTTTAACAAGTGTAAAGACAATAATACCCAAAAGACAATAATACAAAAACAATACAAGATAAAAGCATGAAAACATTGAAAAGACTAAAATACACGTTTAAGATAAATATAAAATTAGTAAATACAATAAAATAAAAGGGATCAAATAAAGTCAAATAAGATCGGGAAAGGCTCTCCTATAAAAGTATGTTTTAAGAAGGGACTTAAAAGAGTTCACTGACTCAGCTGACCTGATTACCTCGGGCAGGCTGTTCCAGAGCCTCGGGGCCCTGACAGCAAACGCTCTGTCCCCTTTAGTTTTCAGTCGAGACTCTGGAACAGACAGCAGACCTCTGCCCGAGGATCTCAAGGTACGTGCTGGTGTGTATGGGACTAAAAGTTCAGAAATATAACAAGGCGAGAGACCATGAAGAGCTTTAAAAGTGATCAATAGAATTTTAAAGTCAATTCTAAAACATACTGGGAGCCAGTGTAATGAAGCTAAAATAGGAGTAATGTGGTCATATTTCTTTGTTCTGGTTAAAAGCCTGGCAGCTGAGTTCTGGACAGTCTGGAGTCGATCAATAGATTTTTGGGTTAAACAGGTGAAAACGCTGTTGCAATAATCCAGGCGTGATGAGATGAAGGCGTGTAAAATGGTCTCGGTGTACTTAAAAGTTAACATAGATTGAATTTTTGCTATATTTCTAAGTTGATAAAAACATGATTGAACAAGCTTTGTGCTTGTGCTTGCTGCTCGAAATTTAAATTACTATCAAACCAAACACCAAGGTTCTTTGCCACAGGCTTAATGTGATTTACTAGGGAATGTCGGGTCGGAAATAAGGACCGGCCGGGCCAGTAAAAGACCTGGTCCCTACCCTAACCAACGTAATAAACTCAATAAAATTACTCTATTAGATTTCTTCTTTAGTCAAAAGACGGCGTAGGCAAAAACTTCACTGGAGACGGTCAAGAGTCGGTGCAAAAGAGTTTATTCCAATAAAGGACAGATAAACCCGAGCAACATCCCTGCAGGTCTCAGGATGGAACCGAGTTGGTGGTCAGCAAACATCGCCTTGTCCCTCCCTTCAGGTGGGCGTTACATCTTAACTCCTCCTTATCTCCTCCTTCTAGGTGGGCGTTACTCCTTAACTCCACCTATGGTGTTCGCTGACCACTCCTCCCCTTTGGTGGATTTCCCATCCTCTACTGCCATCTAGTGGCCTTTTTCTTGTACTGTTTTACCAAATTAACCCTTTCATTAATGTTACAATTTCCACTTTTTAACTATTATTACATGTAATTATTGTTACCATTTATCTCTCTTTATATTTTTTACATTACTGGATTAGAAATCCACCAATATGTTTCAACTTCAGTCCCACCGTATTTTTTAAAAAGTTATACCCCTATGTGGAGCCAGGGATTGCAAAGAACAGGAAGTGGGAGGTGTTTCAGACTGTCAATCATTCGCGAACAGTATGGGACCCTAGGGCTAAACCAAAGGGACTTTTAGGTGGTCATTTAAATATTAGAAGTTTACTGTCTAAAAGTGAGCAAATACAGCATCTTTTACTGGGTTCAAACCTGGACTTTTTATGCTTATCTGAAACCTGGCTTAATCAAAATGCCCCATTAGCAGCTCTGAATATTCCTGGTTATAATATATACAGGACAGACAGACAGGAATCAAAAAAGGGGGGAGGTGTGATGGTTTATATAAGAAGCACATTACAGTGTCACAAAATCCAGTGGTCAAATTGTAATCTAGAATGTTTAGGGCTCAATGTCAGGCTTTCCCCACAAATGTCCTTTGTCCTTGTTGTAATGTACAGGCCTCCCTCGGCAGATAACAGCTTTTATGAAAACTTTGAGCAGCTGCTAAAAGAAAACAATCTTGATAAAGAAATTATTATAATGGGGGATTTTAACATTAACTGGCAGGACAAACTCTCTAGAAAAAAGCTTAAACAAATCACAGACAGGTTTGATTTAACACAAGTTGTCCGTGGGCCAACGAGAATAACTAACTCTACTAAGACTCAAATCGATCTTATATTTACCAATAGACCAGAAAGAATTGTAAAATCGTTCAATATGTTGACAGGTTTATCGGATCATAATTTAACTCTTGTCACCACGAAACTTACTAAAAAACGCTTTCATTCTAGTACTAGTAATAAAAAAGGCACCACCACAATTCCTAAAAGTAAATATCAAAACTTTTTAGACGCAGCTAACCAAATTCAATGGGATGACATTTTACCCTTAGTTGACTCTGACAAAGATAGCCAAACATTTTTAATTACACTTGAGAGAACTATTAAAGAATTCATTCAAAAAATCAAGTACAAACATAACAAAAACACTGTACCTTGGATAAATCCAGACATTATAAAAATCATGAAAGAGCGAGACTTAGCCCTAAAATTAGCAAATAAAACTAAATCAACGCATGACAGAGGACGCTTCGCCATGTTGAGAAATAAAGTTGTAAGGTCATTAAGAAAAGCAAAGGCTGATTTCTTTATTACTATAATTGAGAAATCTAATGGAAATCCTAAAGTAATATGGAGCCAGCTAAGAAAAATTACAGGTGATCAACCCAATGAACAAAAAACTGTAGAAATTAAAGTAAATGACAAACAATACTCTAGAAGTAGCAGAGGCTTTTAATCATCATTTTATTGATTCTGTGGCTAACATAGCAAGCTGTTTTACACCTGAGAACGTATTTACTCCGCCAATAGACACAAGTCAATCAGTTTTCAACGTATTTAATATCACAGAACTAGAAGTGTCACAAACCATTAAATCACTCAGACCATCGAGATGCAAAGATATTTTTGATATAGATACGGTGATGCTCAAGGCTTTAAGTACATCAATTACACCCCCCATCACCAAAATTATTAATCTGTCCATTTCTCAAAATTTGTTCCCAAGCATGTGGAAACCAGCTGTTGTTCCAGTTTTTAAAAGTGGAGATCCTCATTCCATGTCAAACTACAGGCCCATAAGTATATTGCCCACAGTGTCTAAGATTGCCGAGAAACTGATTGCGAAGCAAATTATTAACCATCTAAACACCACTCCCTATGCTCTCCACCCTATGCAGTTTGGCTTTAGAGCAAAATACTCCACCGAGACTGCGACTTGTTTCCTTACTGAAAATATAAGAGCTCTGTTAGATCAAGGTGGGGTTGTTGGAGCGGTATTTCTGGATCTCAGGAAGGCTTTTGACACTGTTAATTATAAAATTTTACTGACAAAATTATGTAATTTTAATTTTTCCTCAGATGCACTTAAATGGGTTGAGTCTTATCTCACTGACCGTTCCCAGCATGTCAGAGTTCAATCATCTAAATCAGCGGCCTTGAGTCTGTCCACCGGTCTTCCTCAGGGATCTAATTTAGGGCCTCTGTTATTCTCCATTTATATAAATGACCTCCCACTCGCTTGTCCTGATGTTTTTGTGCAGATGTATGCTAATGACACCATAGTCTATGCACACGGTAGGAATATCGCTCAGGTGGTTGAGAAGCTCACTAACTCCATGGATAGCATCACAGCTTGGTTGAAACACTCCTGCCTGCAGCTGAATACATCAAAAACAGTAGCAATGTTTTTTACTAAGTCCCACAAAAACTTCAGTGTTGAGCCAGATATTTTTGTTTCAGGGGAAAAATTGCAGATCGTGTCAGAATACAAATATCTGGGAGTTTTAATTGATTCAAAGTTATCATCTTCATCACATGTAAAAATGGTCTGTAATCGAATTAAATATAGTCTCAGTAACTTTAGACACATTCGCCATCAAATGTCCACACAGGCAGCAAAAATGTACATGCACTCTATGATTTTCTCACACATCACTTACTGTCTACCCATTTGGGCACAAGCTAGTATTACATCTTTGAAACCTCTGCAATCACTTTAAAAAAACTGTTAAAACTCTGGATAAGAAACCATGTATTTCTCATCACTGTCCAATATTACAAAAATATAGATTGCTCAGTTGGGATAATATGGTTAAATACTCAAATCTATGTCTTATTTATAAAATTATTCATGGTTTATCTTCCCCTCCCCTCCAACAGTTTGTCAATACCCGAACAGCTGATTCCTGCAGGACCAGAGGTGCAGCTAGGGGAGATTGTATCATTCCCTTTAGGAAAAGTGTATTTGGTCATACTGCTTTTTCTGTTCTAGCTGCTGCTGAGTGGAACCTCACCCCCATAATTATCAGAAATATAAACACGTATAGTTCATTTAAGATTCAGTTAAGGAAATGGCTTATTGATCATCAGAGCTGTCAACATTAACCTATTACTACACATGCCCTTGATGCACACTGTTGACTTTTTTTTTTGTTTTTTTTTCCTTATGTGTGTGTCATGTTTTTACGTGATGTTTGTCCGATTGTTGTTTTGATGTGTTTAGATTGTATATTTTAATATAATTGATATTTTACTAAATGTATCTTAATTTTTTAGTGCTATATACTATGTAATCTTTTTTAGGGTGACTCTTAACATCTGTCTAGGGACTGCAGATGAAAAATAGCCTTTAGGCTAATTCTGGCATATTGACAGAAATGTTTATGAATATGCACTGTCCCTGTAATAAATAAATAAACAAACATACAGGCATAGTTTGACACCATTAAAACTTAAACACTTACAATCGTATTTTTTAAAAGAATTAATAAGGAATAACATATTTCATACGTGTGTAACGTGATTCAATGAACAATTACATGATTTATTAATGCCAACCATGAGAGTGCTTTGTCTCATACAAGTTTTCTTTCGGCAGCGCAGAGCTTGGTTTCATGCAGTACCTAGCCGTACCAGTTGCCATAAATCACAACATGTCATGATCTCATTCTTGGCTTCAGTTCGCGATGATCTCAGCCCTGCCGTACGTGACTTTCTGCATGTGCCTTGCTTCTAATGAGCGGGTTACGGTTGGCTAGGTTTTGCCTGCGCGGCCTGAGCAGCTTCTCTGCTCATTAAAAAGCACACGTTCATGAATACACAGAGTATAGGAATAATGTATGATAAACACACAGAGTATAAGAATAAAATATGAGTTTAAACTCACTCCCTAAACACTCAGTAGTTATACACTCAGTAGGAATAATGTATGATAAACACACAGGGTATAAGAATAAAATATGAGTTTAAACTCACTCCTTAAACACTCATAGTTATAACATATTGCAAACCATTGATAAGGTGTATTAATATAGAAAAAGAAGGTGTATAAATATAGAAAAAGAAGGTGTATAAATATAGAAAAAGAACCTAACAATCAATCTAGGAATTAGGCCTTATGCAATCAATCTAGGATTTAGGCCTTATTCAACAGGAACCAGCAGATGGCAGGATTTGTTTTGCCATATGCTGGGACCCAATGACCAGGATTTCTGTTTTGTCTGAGTTCAGCTGGAGGAAATTATTTGACATCCATTTTTTAACTTCACAAAGGCAGTCGGTAAGTGAACTGGTCTGTGGATCTGACAGGCAAGTACATTTGTGTGTCATCAGCATAAATATGAAAAGAAATGCCATGTTTATGAATAATATGTCCAAGGGGAAGCAGGTACAAGGAAAACAAAATGGGTCCTAAGACCATCCCCTGAGGCACACCATATTTAACTGGACAGAACGAAGAGACATAGTTGTTTACAGACACGCAAAACTTCCTATAACTGATAAGAGCTACTAGCGTCAAGGCTATTTTGTTGCAGCACGAGACTGCCTCTCTACAAATGTTTGACTACCTGGTGAACGACAATGGCCTGGAGCTGCACAAGCACCTAGACTTTATAAAGGAACAGATTGCTAGATCACCGGACGCTAATGCAGCTCAAGGCCAGAAGGTACCATCCACTTCTGCCTGTGTGAAATCATCATTGCTCCAACAGCCAATTTGTATAGAAAATAACTTATAACACTTTAAGATCTTTAAGATGTTTATACCAACTTTCCTCGGACATGCACTCTCTTAACTTGGAACCGGTTCTTGATACCCTATGATATATGAGATATGATGGTGCCTGACCATTAAGGGCTTTGTAGGTGAGCACAAGGATTTTAAATTATATTCAGGATTATACAGGGAGCCAGTGCAGAGAAGTGGTTTGGGAAAAATGTGATCTTTTTAGCAAAAACACATCAAAATTGGAACAACTATAAACTACCAACTATTTCTTAATAAATAACCAGAAATAATCAAATTTTTTATTTTATTTTTTATTTTTTTAGGTCATTTTCGAATGTACATATTATAAGGAGGAAAATGGAACACCTGGAGAGGTGGTGAAGAGGGGAGAAAATTGAACAGCATAACAGGGCACATAGAAACAAACATCCACTCACATGTAAGCACAATTTAGAGTCACCAATTAACCTGCATGTTTGGACGGGGGGGGAAGCCGGAGCACCAGGAGAAACATACAAACTCCACGCAGAAACGCAGACGACCAAGGTTTGAACCCTGGACCTTCTTGCTCTGAGGTGACAGTGCTAACCACTGCACCACCGTGCTGTCCTGCTTTTAGGTATTGTTTGTTTTTTTAGGCAAATTTAGAATCTATATATAAATATGTTTTATGATGTAGGGGAAGCCGGAGCACCCGGAGAGAACCTACGCAGACACGGGGAGAAACATACAAACTCCACACAGAAACACAGACGACCAAGGTTTGAACCCTGGACCTTCTTGCTCTGAGGTGACAGTGCTAACCACTGCACCACCGTGCTGCCCTGTTAGGTACTGTTGTTTTTTTTAGGCCAATTTAGAATTAGAATTGTTTTATGATGTAGGGGAAGCCGGAGCACCCGGAGAGAATCTGCACAGACACGGGGTAAAACATAGAAAGTCCACACAGAAACGCAGACAAAAATCAGAGTCAGGCCCAGATTTGAACCAGCACTTTTTTGTGGTAGGTTGGATTTTTCCCAGCCTCACAGGTGAGCTAAGCGTCGTATGTGCGGAGGGCTCTTGGTCGATGTTCTCTTTCTCAGCCTTCATCGCGGTGCCCGCACTTTCTAAAGCTTTTTT
>NW_024044427.1:0-2723 GCF_014851395.1 Micropterus salmoides | reverse complement strand
AGCTAGAGTTAGTGCGGTGTGCTTTTATAACAGAGGATGTGAGACGTAGACAGAGCAGAACAATAACACCTTCTACAAGTTGTGCTTGTTAAACAGATGTTTCTAGAAAGCATTGTCTTTTACCCGGGAGGTTCTGTTACGCGTACTACAGTAACGAGTAACAGTAACGGGTAACTGTCGCCAACTCGAGTAGTTCAGAGTTCAGAGTCTCCACCGCAGCCTCTCTCTGCGCTGGGTGGGGGTGCATGCCCACATGTGTGTTCATGTGCAGAGGCGACACAGGCCACAGCCTGATAATAAACGTACCGACTTCAGCCCATTTAACACAGTATTTCAGGACCACCTTCTACCTGATTATTACATAATTCAGCATATGCCTGCTCTGTTCTGTACAGGGCTTCTTTATTGCTGCTCTCAGCCTCAGGCTTTCCATGTATGCACATGATGGGCAGGGAGGTGTTCCCCACATAGGTAGATCCCAGAACAGAGCCATACCGCCAAACATAACTACAATGGAAATTTGGCACTTTGGTTGTTGATCACAGAAGTCTCTCCATTATCACCCTGAAATGTAGGTTGAGGTACAGAAGTTGGCACACTAACTCCCTAACTAGGTGAAAGTCCACCACACCAACTGAGAGCAGAGTGTTTCTTCTGTTTCTGTTGTTTCTCTTTTGTGTTTACGCACACATTTTTTTAACACAATTTTGGAGCCCAAGTTGTACGCAACATAAAGGTCTAAGACCTGCAGAAAAAGTTCTTCCTCGGTTCTTTTACTGAGAGAAGGAACTCCTGGCGTTCATTAACAACTGTTGTTTGCTGTGTATAATATAATGAATTCTCATTAAATGATGACATTATTTTCGTAATATGACATGTCAGAGAACACATATGTGGAATAGGTTTTGAATGTGCAGAAAGTTTTGACAATAGCAGAAAACAGGAGCTATCAAAGTCCAGGGGTCTCATTTATTAAACGTTACATAGAAAAGACTCCAGGTTGCATACGTACAAAGCACAGGAAGTGCATAGACACAAAAATATTCTGATTTATAAAACAGTGCGCGCACATGTCCTACGCCGATTTCCCTTTATAAATCACAATCAACTTGTGGCGCATGTGAGCGAGATCCATGTTCGACCCTTTAAACGTCCACAGTTGCCTATAAATGGTCAGTGAGACGCCCCTCATTAATATTAATGTGTACTGACTGCAGGGAGAAAAGGAGGCAAAATCTGACAGTAAAGCTACAAAAAGAAATTTAACTTGTGTGACAATGACGTTCCTTTTGGTGAAGCTGAAGTTATTTGGTGGGTAATAAGCGCACTTTCAAACAATTGTGCACCGGAGGAAAACCCCTTTATATATCTAGAGTTCTCCTGAGTAGTGACGGAGGTGGAGGGGCACACACATGCAAGACGGGATGACCCAGGTAGATGATTTGGATTCCCACATTGAAAAGAACTGAAAGATTTACTTAATAAAGTAATTATTATTTTAGTTATTATAATAGTTTTTATTATTTTTCTAGATCATGTTTTTTGGCTCAAATAAATAAAGCAACGAACACTGATAACAATATATGTAACTATGCAATCGTATTTGCTCGACTGAAACAACAAAACGGCATCAATTTAAATGCATTTTTCCTCCTTATGAGAAAAAATTGCACTGCATTATTTTGCATGATTTATCCTAAATCGTGTTTCTTTTGTTTGAGCTGCAAATGATCTTAAATGTTTTTTTATTGCACATCTCTGGGAAAATCGATCAAATGGGAGTTTGTTTATTCAGAAAGGCTTTCATCTGTTTGGAAAATGACTTAATATTATTACATTATATTAAGATTTATAGGCCTATAATACTCAGAGGTAATATTTACATTTATTTTCGTATCCATTTAAAACTTTCATCCTTCTGCCATGTGAGTCACCGTTTCTTTTTCTGTTTTTTTAAAGATGACAACCTTTGCTGGGAAGTGGCTTACACACTTTTCCAGCCCTCTTTTGTACATACACACCGTTTACAAATGAGACCCCAGGAGCAACTGCGGTCGCGAATGCAGAAAATTCAGCCGCCTTGCTCCGGGAGTTTTAATGTCATGTGACATGGTGACGTTTTACAGCACCGGCAAAAGTCGGACACAATTTCTAACCAGCATGCTTTATGTTAAGTCCAGCCTGCATCACGATAAGTCAGCGCTGTGACTCGCCTCATGAAGTCAAACGCACCTATAGTCTCACTTTAAATGATTGAGACATGTGGCTTTCTGGAAATTTGCTCGTTCAGGAGAGATTGATCATAGAATATATTAGAATTATTTACAGTTGACAAAAAGTTGGACTGAACTTATTTTTCCTGTTTGTTTGTTCAGAGTGATCTGGTGGTGAGCAGGGCGGCTCTCGGTTCCAGGCGGCGGGGTTAATAGGTGGAAACAACGCCTCCATGACCACCACCTTCCTGGTTAATCTCCAGCCTCCATCAGCAACACCAGCACCACAGCACCAGCACAGCTGCCGCCAATACACCGACTACCAGCGGAGGCGCTCCTGCTCACTCCCCCTTCTTCTTCATCCATCTCCTCATCTTCTCTGTGTGAGAGATTCTGGATGGAAACTGCTTTCTCTCTAAAATAAATCTTTCTGTCTGCTTCCTTTTGCTTTGAGCGTGTGTGCTACTGCTCTCAATCTGAAGTCTAATCCAAAAGTCCTGCAGTAAATCC
>NW_024044426.1:0-25000 GCF_014851395.1 Micropterus salmoides | reverse complement strand
AGGATGGGTTTTTAAAGTTAGGGTAGAAGAGGTGGAGAAAAACATAACAGAAAGGCAAAATGAAGATAAAAATAAAGGCCACGAAAAGGGGCGACTGTGGGTTGCCTATTGATCAGACAGTTGGCGGTTAAATCCCTGGCTCCTCCAGGTTGAATGTCGAAGTGTCCTTGGGCAAGATACTGAACCCTGAATTGCCCCTGGTTCCGCCAGTGTGTGAATGTTAGTTTTTGTTTGAGCACTTAGGCTCAGTGAATGAATGTGTGTGAATGGTGAATGCAGATGTAGTCTAAAAGCGCTTTGAGTGGTCGAAAAGACTAGAAAGGCGCTATACAAATACGGAGCATTTGCAAAATATTTATAGCAATAGCATATCACATTTGTTATAGTTAATAGCTATACAAAATTGAAGAACAGATGATACCATGCTAATGTTAATATTACAGAGACCATTTTCATGGCACTAATTACTGGATTTGCCACACTTTAGAAAACAAAGGGAGCATACATTACCCTATCCTACTCTTTGGGCCAAAGAAGGCATGTGAGGTGACTGTGACATCTGGCTGCACAGTACACAGATCCAGTAGAGGCATCAAGACTGCAGAAAACATATTTACAGCAACATAAGTACGTGAAAATACATACATAAAACTTCTTTGGTGTGAATGGTAAGTCTTCGCTACTATGTTGTGGAAACCCTTTTAGTCATGCCATAAACAATGTGAGGAAGTGACTGAGGGGCAATCATTTCTAAATATCCATATACTGGTAGTGGTTCATTTCTGAGAGTCTAACCTCCAGGGAACATGATGAGAGCATTCTGCAGGGTCTGGTCAGCTTTTTGTCGTCGTTTGTCACTTTCTTCAGGATCAATATCTTCCTGCTGACTGAGATGGAAATGGCAAAGGGCAGTGGAGAATGCAAAGTTTGGCAGCTGGGACAGATTTCTGTGCTCCTGAAAAGCAACAACAAACCATTTCTGTATCAGACTGAAAAGTTTACAAGTGCACACAGACACACACACACACACACACACAGACAAGACAGCACACTTTACCTCCCAGTCCTGATACAACTGAAGGAGAGACTGGTACTCTCTGGAACGCAGCATCAGGAAATCAATGAGAAGGAGCATGCAAAGTGGGTCTGAGTCTGGGTCCAAACTAATAAAAAAAAAAAGTGACAGACAAGACAAATGATTACTACAGGAACTTTACCAAAAAGAGACTCTGAATCACAATTTGTAGGATATAACATAAAATAAATAATTAAAATAACTCTCAACCTGTGGGAAACATTTATCTGTTCATAAAAGGCACTTCTGGTTATAGTTGACATTTAGATTAAAATTCAAAAGAACAAAAGAAATACGACATCAGGAAAAAGACAGGATGAAAAACACCACTGCTCTTTTGTTTGCTTTCAGAGTACATTTTGAAGCTTGGGCAGCTGACCAATTTAAGTAACCATGTAGCAGCTTTGACCACATTGTCAGTCTGCTGTGCACAAATTGCTACTGACAATGACAGTGAAATAAGTCTTTAAAAAACAAGGGAATAAAAATTTAATAGCTTCTTTTCTCTAAAACATTGGAGTGATAGTGTTATATCACATTATATATGTGAGACACTTATTCAAACAGAGCTTTTTAAGATTCTGTTATCAATCACGTTGCCATTTTAAGCCAACAGTGATTTAATCAGTGGTGGTTGGAGGGGGACAGCCGTCAGCTTTCATTCCCACACTGCTGGTTTACAAAAGGACCAGAACATAGCTGTCACGAAGTCAGGAAGCCAGAGTTTGATGAAAATCATAGATACCCATTTTACGGGTAGGTTGTATAGCTCAAGCTATGGCAGACCGGTAGCAACAGTGTAGGGAACTTGTGTAAATGGTCTCCGTTACCAGCACGATACATGAGGTTTTATCTTAAGTAATGAAATTTAAACACTTACATAGACTGTTTTTGGATTTTGTAAGCAATGTAAATGTAAATTATTTTATCATGTATTGGACAAACACATTATTGCACATAAATTGTTATATAGTTTAATATGGAGAAAAGCATTAAAATGTCTTTAAAAAAACACTTCGTCATCAATAAAATAACACACATTAGGAATGTGGAAGACTTTGCCTGAAACACATGTTTGGCTGTTTTCCACCATATAAAGAATTTTGAGGGTTACATCTCTGATCTGTATCAGCAGTCACACAACAGAAAAAATTTTACTTTTCATTTCCCCCCCTGTGCCTGAACAGGATCACCACTGGCAGAATACAAACCTCATAGTCGAGTTAACAGTCTTTGAAGAATATCTTCAGAGTCTGATGACTGCTGTCGGTGGTTACTTTATTCAGGGAAATAAGAGTTCTTTTTGTTTAGCTAGAACGCCACGTGATCATATGTAATACTCACTTCAAAGTGATTTCAGATAAAGAAATTGGAGACACAAAACAAAGACAAGAGTGTCTACACTGGCACCTTCCTTTCTCTAAAGCTAGAGTGCTGGTCAGAGACAATGGGAAAAGTATAGACAAGTTAGTCATAAATATACCAGGGATGTAATGGCTGTAACAGAGGTTGCAAGTTATGTTACAGGTCAAGCTCTGTGGCGGAGCTAGACTTTGAGCACAGTGGAGGCGGAGCACGGGGCCCACCTGCGTCTGTCTGCGTTGCGGCTGCCTTGCTGATTGCAGCCACTCTAGTAAATGCTTGTGCTCACACCAGAAGTGTCCCTCCGCTCCTCTCTGGAGAGAATACGAAGCCATTTTCAAAATGAAATACCCTGTGCAGACCCCCAATCGCATATCAACAGTTAAAACAGACAAAAAAGAAACAATTTAACTATGTAGCCTATTTAATCATAGTAGAAGGTCAAAAAGCTAGCACTCACTAAATCAACAAAATCTAAACATGTCAGCAAAATCAGGCAGGCAAAATGCTCCCTGTGGGATCTGCAGATCAGAACGAAAGCGGGTCACATAGAGCTGTGAAGAAGGTAGTAGAAGCACAAAAAGGACACATTAAAAACAAGTCATTAACGTGGGGCAGGCTGCACGCTCCGCTGCTGAAAACACTTAGGCTTCCAGTGGAAGTTGAGGACGGAACTAAACCGCGGCATAAATGCTGCCTGTGTGAGTCTGGGGTGATATATAGCAGCCGAAGTCCGTCCCACAGAATCCCCATGATAATAAGCATCCTATTTGTTTGAAATACAAAATTTACTTTGTGAATTATGTTTTTTTTAACGTGTCTGCTTAGAATATAGTGTTTTTTGTTGGTAACTGTCATTCTTGTGATGGTTTACTATTGAAACCAGGGTTGAAATGCCTGTTTCATTTGATAAGAACGGCTGAACTGATATTTTTTTACAGTGCATGATACCTGTATGCAATTCTCTTGTGCGGTTGTGTCTAAAAGTAACTGACAACACATTCGCGGCCCATGGAGCGGGGCCCCTGCCTAGCCAGGGCCCTGAATCGGCCGCCCCCATGCAACTACGCAATCTCCACTTGTGGTCAAGCTCTAAATGGAGAAGCCTGTGGGTTTTTATCTATAAAGCTCTTTTTAAATTGTTGGTTTCCCTTTAACTTTGTATAGCTTTCCCAGTGCTTGAGATTTTCCCTTTGTACCTGAGGATCAGTTTGCAGTACTCCAAAGCTGTCCGTGGGCATCCTCTCTTCTCAAGGAACATCATGTGCTTAAAAAGAGCCAGGTAAAATGCCCTGCGAACAGAAATTATCACAGTTACACACAATGCCACTGATGCCCCACAAGAAAGCAAGGTGTCAAACAAAAATTTAAAAAAAGAGAAAAAAGAAACAACCAACCTGTTCTCTGGTCTCAGATAATCAAGTCTGCTTGTTCCTGAGGTCAGACTGAATAAAGGGTGAAAAGTGCATTCAAAGCTGTACATGGCCCTCTCTGAAAAAAACCCAACACAATTGATTTAAAATCACAACAAAAAAAATACAATATTTTCATTGAAGCATCAGCAAATGAGTATGATATAATGTGCACAAAGCAGTACTAAACAGCTATTAAACGCTGCAGGTGCTGGGCTGTGTCAGTTAACTTCTTCTCACAGACAATCACCTCAACAGCAGGGCACTGCATCCCAAAGACCTGAACCGAAAACCATGTCTTACTTCTCTGTCTTATGTTCAACTGATGGCATGTTATACATTTGCCTGAGTAGGACAAATGCCCTTTGTTAAATTATCCCTCTGGTCTTCGACATAAGCTATCCAGTCGAGGAGAGGGCCTGTGATAATAAAACAAATATTGTGCTTTGCATGGAGCATGCCACTTTTTAACAATGGTCGTTTTGTTCATTTAAAATTTCCAAAAGCACGCTGAGCACAAAAATAACCATAACGATTTTGTTTGATAATCTGACAAAAAAATAGGAACTGTTAATGATTTCTCTACAGCCCTTTTTGCATCTTACACCAATATCTTGAGTCAGTCTAAAAAGCAAATATTCAGCTCTAGCAATACACTGAATCCAACAGCACCAAAGTCAGCTTTGAATTTAGCTAACTTGTGTCTATTCCAAACTCTGGCATCTATAAAAGCATAAAAATACAACAGAAGGAGCTTGTGTATTAAGCGGGAAAAATTATGCATTCAGCTCAGGCCTGTAACTAATTAGGTTTGACATTTGATAACAGATTAAAAATATAGTAAGTCATACACTTAATATCCAATAATACAACAATAGTGTCAGTTTGCCTTTCAGCTGCATTAATCAGTTGCCCTTACGCTGATTCTGGTCAAATGTAGTGGATCCCCCCCTGTATGATTCGATGTGAAATGAATGATTTGGCATCTAGGTTACTGCTGGGCCCCGAACAAATTTTGATTTAGAATTTCTGTAATTTCTGGAAGGAGCCCATAATCCTCACCGATGAGGTCCCTGGCCATCTCCTGATCCTCCTGTATGCGGCACACATCAGAAAGCTGCAGCAAGGAATCAATGTGGTAAGGGTTCAGCTGTAGCAAGGCCTGTGGAGAAAAAGGGATGAGTCAAATTGACAGAGATGGACTTCAGAATAGAGAAAATGTTTAACAGAAGAAGTTGGATTACGATACAAGAATTGGTTCAGTGTGTAATAAAAATGCGTCCACGCTGATTGTGTGGTTACACTATCTCTGCAACTGCAGATATGTCAATATGTTTACAAGCATAGCCTGGGTTATAACTGTACAATAATACTCATGCATGCATGAGTGTGCATGCAGAAACACAAGAGTCACATGGATAATTTAATGAAGTTGGTATCAAATTCACCAAGCATAGTCACAAGTTTCTGTTTCAAGCATTTGGTCTAAATATTTCAAATTCTTTGAAATATCACATATTTTCTGTCAGGTTGGTATGTCAAAACATAATTTCAGTACAGTATATTCAGAATCCTTGGGACTAAACTCTGACTTCAGTCTCTCCTAAAGTTTTAGGTACACCGTCTTATATGGCTCTGAACAAGTATATGTTAACTGCAGCTGTCGACTGTTTATGCTGATGGTGATGATGATTCAACAGGATGATTTTCACGCCAATTCAAGAGTTGAAAAAGCTATAATAGATAGCTTCATCTATGCACTGTTACATGGACATTCTTGCCACCCATATCGCTGATTATTTTAACTGAGGAAGCCGGATTTGAAATATTGCTACATCATCATCATCAAACTCAGTGACACCAAAGTGCATAGCAGAGATCAACTTTTTTTTTTTTTTTTTTACCACAATGTTGTTGGGATCCATGGACTCGACAGCATCCAGGAACTTGAACTGTACTTGTTGATAGTCCCGGCTGTGCTCAAAGGTGAAGTACTGAATGCCGTCCTTTGACTGCAGTAAGGTCATTGAGATTCCTGTGGAGACGTCAAGCTCAGTTAAGAACACATGAAGAAAGACACAACAGGGTGGTGATACGAGGTTAAAATATATTTTATTCACACTCATAGAATTGAATAAGCAAGAGCACACAAAAGGTTAGATGAGCCCTTGCAATTGATATCACAGTGTAAAAATGTCTCATATGCGTAAACGGTTACAGTTATACAATTAAACGTTCCAGTTAACTTGCATGTCACGTTTGAATAACATTACACCTTAATTATATAAATATAATAATAACCATGATTTATTGAACATGATTTGTTTGCCGTTTGGATTTTGTGTCTACCAACACTCTTCCACTGTGCTAAAACAATTGTAAATCTAGGTTTCTCATGGTGTGTCATGGCTTTATAAATACATTTTTCTGTTGATCATCTCCATGTTATAACAATGTGGTGTCATCAATAATGTTTTCAACAAACTAATATTTTGGTCCAAAACATTATTACAACAGGAAGAGTCAGCATTTGAACAATTTCCTTTGGGTGCTGATAAGGCTGGGTTTGTCACTTTAATGGATAACTAAGTTGACATTCATGGGAAAAACCTAATCAAACCGTGGCATGAACAATTAAAAAAAAAAAGATAAAACAAAACTTTAATGGTGACTGTCAGCGTGAAAACAACAAGGCAGTTTTAATGATGACAACATAACAAATGAAACGGTCAGCCGATATTACGCTAGCTAAATTTATGAATACATATAGCAATGAAGGTAATTTGAGGCCATCACCATTTATAAATAGTGGCTTGTGCTTCCTTTAAACCACAAGGCGCAGAACCATCTAAAAGTGCTATGCTTGTTTGTTTCAATTATGTATCATAAAACCAGAACATATAAAAGAGTCTAAGTTGCTATAATTAATAATAATATAATTAAATATTTTCTGTATGAGGCGCTAAACTTTAATATGCTTAAATTAAACTAAATATGCCCATAAAATTTCACATTACATAAGAACTACAATTGTGTGTGTGTATGTGTGTTCTTAAGACTACTGGTCAACCACAAAGTCCATTGTGTTTTCATTTTTAAACAACATATTAAGAGTCAGTGTCAAGTTGGGTCAAACTAATTAATATTGTATATACTTTTTAATTGGATAATTCTATTATTTTGTGAAACAGCTGTTAATACCAACAAAGGAAATAGGTCAGTCACAGCCTGAAATGATTTGACTGATTTTAAAAAGGTAGACGCTCTAATTAAAATGACTGCAAGGAAAAACCTACCTGGGCGGCTAAAGCGAGGCCAGCTGTCCTTAGGACTGGTCATCCAGGTGGTACGGTGAAACTGTCTGTTTCTCTGTCGAGGTCTGTCAAAAGAAAAAAAATGCACAGGAATATTCTGTATTTATACAGAGGGCGTGGGCCATTTAAATCCAAACAATCTCATGAACATTTTCCTTTTCTTTTTACCTTTGATCCCCTTGAACAGCTCGAGCCCCAAAATATCTCTTCAGCTCTGTCTCTGGGTTGAGATTCCTAATGAAGTGAAGCATAAATGACATTCAGATCTTGACAGGCTAAACGGCAAAGTGTGCCAGCTGAGGAAATACATTTCCAGGGAAACACAGACATACATCATCTAGCATTTGATTTTGATTATTTTAGACATGTAAGTTCATGTCTGCTCTAGAATCTACAACACAAAAGCAAATTCTAAAATTGATTCTGATGTTTCCCGATGATTTTCAAGAGGCAACATTGGCAGGTTGACTGGAAATCCTGATGGACAAATAGTATACATGTGGAGGGCAAGATTAAGTAAGTAAGTAAGCATGATCAGTGGGATACCCAATCCAAGCCTCACAGTTTGTGACTGTCAGTTTACAGAACCAAAACGAAAGTAAGTAATCTCTAAGATGAACTTTTTAGTGGTTGTTTATTGAGAGCATATTATAAAATTTTTATCAATGACATAATAGCAATACAGAGTTTGCGTTATTTAGCGCCATCCATTGTACCAAAAGGTGATCAAACTGCTTAAACTGCTTGCTCTGTATAAACGTGGTTGCATTACAATCTGACAGCAAATCGAAATGGCCTGTTCTGACTGGTCACTGGTTGTGTGGCCAGATGTGCAACAAGTTTTAATCAGTGTTGAGCCAATTTAGTGCATCTGCTGATATAGCCAGCCTCCAAACAGTTTGCTTTTCTGGTGTGAGCCAAGCGCCACCACATGGTGGAAATTAGAAATCACAAAAATGTATATTTGTGTTCATTTATAACCATGTAACAGCTTACATTTATTTAACACAACAACCACTAGAATTAACTGGCGACCTGTCCAGGGTGTACCCCGCCTTTCGCCCGATGCCAGCTGGGATTGGCTCCAGCCCCCCGCAACCCTGTACGCAGGATAAGCGGTTGACGATGGATGGATGGATGGACCACTAGAATTATACAGTTCACTAAAACCATGTAAATGTACAGATTTATACTTCTGTCATCACTCAAGTCAAGTCTGGGTGGTGAAAGAAATGGGGGGAAAATGGATTCCTGATCTGAATCTATTTATTTTGTCTACATGAGAGATGTTTGTCTCCTCACCTGTGCTCCACGTGTAGCACAGATTTTCTGTCGGAGCCTCCGCAATCCTCAGTTTGCAAACTCAGACCATTGGTCTGCTCCAGGTTCTCCAGCAATAAATCAATGTTATCATCCGGTACAGCCCCCTGAAAGTTATTTTAAAAAACTCAGTGAATTAAGTGAGACAGAATCAAGTCATTCGCTTACCATAAGGAGCTACAGTTTTGTATATTGTAGGAGTAGTTTAATGAAACGAACTAACAGCATATTGCTTTAAAGAGAATAATTTGACTTGGGTGCTTGTCAGGTGGGGAAAATGTGTTTTGTCTTGATGAGAGAAGAAAGAAAGCAGACAGTATCTTCAAACTTGAACTGCAGAAGTACAGAGAGAAGTCTGTTATGTGTGTGAATGCAGCAACTGGTTAGAACAAGTTAAGGGAGATACTGTGTCCAAATAATGTGAAGGTCAAGTTGTTGTGTAAAATGTTTCTCATATTAAAAAGGATGGGAAATTCTAGTTAGACAGATACTACTCAGATACTGTGCACTTTGCTGTGTGAGTCCACTCTCCATGTACATGAATAACCCTTGTATTCACAGATATTAATAAAAATATTAATAAGTAATAAAGTGATCATTCATCCTTAGACTATAATGTGGGTTATCATTAATTATATTATAGTTTTACAACTGTGTTGCCAGAGCAGATATAGAATCCTTCAACAAATGTACCTTTCTATCTTCTGATGTCACTTTCGTTTTCTTCTTTTTCTTCTTCTTTTTAACTCTGTCTCCAGATGAAGACTTTTAAACAAAAGAGAGATGACAGTTTATTAGATTAGCAGAATATGTCAAATCAGAGGATGACAGAAAGACATCCTCTCACACTACTTTATCTTTACCTTTGTAGACGCTCCCTCTTTCTTTTGATCCGGCTTCTCAATATCTCCGTTCTCATTCCTTTCCATGCCACTTGTTTTATTTCCATCTGGTTTCTCTGCCTCCTCATCAGCTGAGATTTCCTCTGCCTCATTGTCTGCATCACCTATCTAGTGAAAACATGTGACAATGGCAAGAAAGTGTGTTGGATAAAGCAGTGCTAAAAGTGAGTAAATTCCCCATATTGCAAAGAACTTTGTCCAACATCAAGACAACAACAGAGTTTCCTGAAATCTTGTCATGGTTACAACTATCCAATGTCAGTCACCACTCATGGACAAGAGTTTGGTGTTTAAGATGACAAGAAAAAGGATATACAAACTCAGTGTTGTGAGCCAACAACGCCAACCCAAGGTCCAGCCATATAGGTGGATGGTTTGTGGTGTGAATAAATCATAAGCATAGAGTTCAGATTTAAGGTCTTTATCAATCTGAACTCTGAATAAATCTTCCTTTTAAGTGGTGGATATAAACAGATCATACATTAAATGATCTTACTGTTACTGTGACAAACAGTACAACCTAATATGCAGGTGAGACTTTGTCATAGGGCTGGGTGAATTTCATACCATTCTATATCGATAATTATCACGATAAATTTGAAATCGTTATTTCTTTCAAGTTTAAAGACTTTTGCTCCTGAGTGAAAGTTGAAGAAGCCAGATGGTTAATTGTGGTTTGAAACTTTTCTTTATGGTCAGAACAAATACGTGATGCCAAACAGTGGATCATGTCACAAATCTGAGGTAGAACATTCAAAAGAATTATGTTAAAAATTTTCAAAAAATATGAAACTAGGACAAATCTTTTTTCAGTCCCTTTTCCTCAACAAAATAAATATCTTAATAGAAAGATTAAGTCCTAATTTGTTTGTGATTCAAATGAATTAAACATTTATTGACGATATATTCAACATATATACATCATACATACATACATATATGTTATACTGTTATTGAGTATAGTGTGTAAGTATATTGCAATAATTATCAGTATTGTTTCATTGCCAGCCCTACTGCCTCATATCTATTAACATTAACCTAAACAACTGAAAATTATTTTTATTGCATTGGGATTTTGACAAGGAATTTCAGCTTCCCTTCAAGTCATGAAGTTGATAAAAAGTAGATTTCAGCTTGATATAATAACGAAATGATGTCTTTATTTATACCCCTTGCTTCATAACACAAAGCAACTCTTACTTCATGACTGGTTGGTCACTGTCTAAGTTTCCTTTTTTATAATGAATAATTTCATCACAGCAAGTCTTTCCACGCGCTGTCAATTCAAGTAGGACTATATTTTCGCGATCATCTTTATCAAAGGCAAGGCCTGTACGAATCCCCTTGATTTTATTAGTTTTGAACATCCACAACCACATTTATCCAAAATTGGATAAAAAATGAATGGATATTTGTCTTTAACGTTACATCAAAACAAAACATGGAGAGGTGAGTATTTTAGTTATGTCTCCATTTTGTGTCACTTTGAGAACAATTTAAAAAAGGCTGGTAAACACGCCTGTCGTACAGCACAATGAAGACTACTTTGTCCAATGTGATAGACACCGTGTTAGCTAACATTAACCTAAAATATAATGTACTTGAGTTAGTTAAATAAACTGAGAAAGGAGCTTACGCCACGCGGCTAACGTTAGTCTGTGTTAGCAAGGTTTTACAACAGAGAGCTTGCTGTAACCGTCAAACGTTTGGCAGGAAGAAACGCATACTAACGTCATGTTAAAAGTAACATGGTTAATTACACAGTCACCTTACCAGTTCATAGAGGTTGCTGAAGTTTTTCTGAGCCTTGTTTTTATTTGCCTTTCGGCTGTTCCTGCCAGACGGGGAAGAAACATTGGCCGTGTCCAGCTGCTCCTCCGCACCCGCAGCCTGCTCCTCTGGGCTGTCACCCGAAGTTAGATCCCCGAGGTCCAAGGCCTCCTGACCCCGCTGTTTCCCTTTGAGCCTTCGCAGAGCCCGGGTAGACATTATCCACTGCTCATGGGACACATACACCGCTAGATTCGAGATAAAATAGTTGTTTAGTTCGCTGACAAACACAGCAAACCAAAGAAATGAGGGTCAATTCCATTGGTTTCTTTTTCTTCTTCTTCTAACGTTGGTCTTCTAACCAGCGTGTTACTGCCCTCTACAGGCTAGATGAAAACCGACTTCTTCTTCTTCCCCTTTTTAATGGTGACAACGTTGAAGGTGCATTACAGCCACCCACTATGCTGAAGTGTGAAGCAGAGTTTCCCTCAGTAAAAAAATCTCTTCAACTATCTCATAAAGCCTTTATGAGTTTTTTTTTACTTCCTTAAGGCTCAATCAATTCTTAAGATTGAATACTCCAACTTCACATTTCTTTAGCTTTTCTCAATGTTTTATACTTATGGCAGTGACAGATAACGTTTCTTCCTCTGTACCACATTCACATAGCCCTGATGGATGTTTCCCCATTAAGTGCATTGTTTTAATTAACACTGTGTGTCTTAACTTTAGCCTTGATAGGGTTGTTTGCTCTCTGGAGTTTTTCCCTGTTGTTTTCATTCCATCCACTTTTTGATAGCCTATACTTTATAGTTGACGTTCTTTGTTTTCTGCATCCAAATTAGTTTTTGCCAAGCAGTCTTGATATTGCTCCATATTACTGCTCTAGCTTCAGCTTTCCTGAAAGCTACTTCCATGATTCTGTCCTGCTTCAGAGTTTGTTTAGCCACTGAGTCTGCCATTCCCCTCGATGTCTCTTTGAGCTGGGATCCACATGAACCTGACTGCTGTTTCTATATTAAATAGTCTGAATATTGTTTCATGTATTTCATAGAGTATATCTGGTCAGTATTGGGATGACATGGACTGCAATGATACCAGCACTGACAACAAGTCTGAACATAATATGACCTTATTTAGCTTATTTTCCTCTATTCACTGTAAATCCATTATAATAGCTAACATCTCGACTGTATGTGCTGTTTAGTGATCTGTTGTTCTTTCCTTAATATATATTTATTTTTTAATGATAATCTGGGATAACAAAAGCAAACCAAGTCTTTCCATTCTTAGGTTCCTTTGATTCTGTATTGGAATAAATGTTTTATGTGTTGTTCTTAGTCTTTCATCAACTATATTATATAGTAGAATTGCCCTTTCCTTTATCTTTATCTTGAACAAACTGTATCAATAAATAACTATTAATTCCTTTTAAGGAGAATATTTTTTTATTTTTACAGGATTCAATCGCATTGATCAACATCTCTGTAAATGTGTAAATGTTAGCCAAATGTCTTGTTTTTAAAAAGTATTTTCTCTAGAGCCAAATACTAAACTATTCAGTTTGACAAACAGTATGCATAGTATGAAACATGCAATGTAAGAAATTGGTAGATCATAAGCAAATAATAACAGAAGGTATAAGTATGACCATGTCCTTGGATGTAGGACCTGTAACTATGTCACTCACCAAACAAGAAAGAAAGAAAGAAAGAAAGAAAGAAATCACCTGGATTTGAAAAACCTCTTAAACAAAGCACTCCATGGTCTCAAGACTACCTGTTTAGTTTATATTTGCGTAGCCCAGTTGGTTGATTTTATAGCATCTATAAACCTACAGTGTCCTAGCCTCTGTCTTGTTAATTTATCATATCCCTCTGATCACAGATTTATTTTATTTCTGTAAAAAAAAAAAAAAAAGATATTTCTATATATCCATTCTTTAAGTTCTAAGAAACGTTATAATTTAATTTCACATTTGACAAATTAGGACAAATATTAGTTAATATTAGTTAGTAATAAGTTATTTCAAAATATATTTGTTTCTATGTTTCTAAATAGGATATTTCTTGATATTGTATCTCATTGAAATTCGTATTGGACTCGATTGTTTTTAAATGTTTTAACAAAGTTAAATTAGCCTAAAACTCAATGCAACACTGTTTCAAATCAATTCAGTGTGTTTGTAGTTCTCTCATGCAGCAGGAGGCGGCAGCATAACCTGAGTAAAACTGCCTGAACCTGATGGGCAATTCTTCAGAAGGCCTATTTCATTGGAATGAACTTGGTGTGAACTTCAGGGTAGCCAGGGGAAGCTCCCCTAAAAACCTAATTTGTGAAATTTTGTGGGGTCTCTAAAATATTGAAAATATGCTATTTTTGCCTTCACTAATTCCCTTTAATAAAGATAAAGGTATGCATGCTATTCTATCATCACCATTATCATATCATAAACTTAACTCTTCTAATCAAGGATCAGAAAGAAAACTAACTTTCTTAGACCCATGCAGTGGCTGTGATTCATTTAAGATAAAGCACCAGGTGAAATAATGGAAAAGCTTTGTACAGCAAGTAGGACAGGTTGAGGGGATTGTGTGAAACATCGCTCCTGTCTGTACATGTTAATGGACCCCCTTCGGAAAATACACTCAATTTAGAAAATGACATCTTAGGTTGATTATTGGAAAAAAAAAATAAAGAAAAATAAAAACAAAAATAAAAAAACCCTAACAGATTGTACATAAGTAAGACAGTACAGGAATGTAACTTAGAAGTATTCATCAGAGGCATTAATATACAATGATATGTAAATCCAATTAGTACTGTACATTGTTGGTGTGTCTCACATATTACAGCCCCACAAACCTAAAAGTAAGTTAAAAGGAAGTTCCATTCTACCTCTGTGGTTTCCACACAGACTCAAGCTGCTTAACAAAAAGATAACCTTGAAATATCAGGAAAAGATCGACACCACAGCACAATGTCTTTGACAACAAGCAATGAAAGCAGATGTATTTATCTAACATCATCTTCCCATCTTAAGCCCACAAAGAATGGCATTGTGACAAACCATGTGAAAAAGAAACGAGACGAGGAAGGGAGATTCTGGTATATTGAAATTCTGTGTGTTTGCGAAAGGAGGAAGTTGCAAATGTCATAACTTAAAATAATTTCAATAGAAAACTTTTAAACTACAAGACATATGAAAGCACAAACACAAGACACATCAGGATTCACAAGGATTTACAAGATGTCAAAGTACAGACACAAAATGTAGTAGTCCTACAGTATTTTGATCAGTTGACTTCAAGAAATACACAAATACACAGGGGTTAAGAACCGAGAGTAAGTACATAATACAATATATTCTGAGATCTATGTATGGCAACACAATTCAGTGGATGCACCACAGCTTAAAATACATGGTAGTTGGTATAAAAAAAAAAAAAACATCACCCAGTCTTTTGACTTTATATTTAATAATATTTAGTGGTTGCCACTTAGCATCTAGCATTAACATTTACCTCCTGTGGCATGATTTCTCTTCAAAAGTAAAATATCACATTGACTGCACCCATCCTCTGAATTCTCAATACAACATGTTTCTATATGCAGGCTGAGGTATGAAGGTACAGACCCAACCTGTAGTCCAGTCATTATCTTCACTAAACTTCCTGAAAACTACTCATTATTTCCAGAATCAGACAATCTGGTGTTGTCCCCCTGTGACTGGTTTTGATGGATTTAACTGATCAAAGATCTCCGGCAGACAGGTGAAGGGATACAGAGGTCAGGGTACTGGTTTGGTTACTCGTTGGCAGTGACAGAGATGGGGTTGTCATAGGCTGCTCCCTCCAGGTCCTCTACCCGTTTCCTGCGCATCTCTGGAGGAGGTCTTGGTGGGGGATTCTGAGGAGGATTCTTGATGCTCTCTCCAACTGGTGTTCGGGTCTCCTTTCTTGGAAGAATGGGCTCCCAGTGTTCACCTCGGATAGCAGCCTAGAAAGAAGACGACAAGGAATACAAGTCAGTAATGGTTGGGTTGTGTAAGATCAAGTTAAGCATGCTTGAGATCTTTAGCTCAAATTGCAACAATAATGGGAAGATCAGTAGCAGAGGTCCTTATTCTGTACACTTGCAGTTGTATGCATAATTAGATAAAAGGTGCATCCTGGAAAGCTTTCTATCTTTGGGCACCGCATCTATGGTGCTATTGAAGAACTCAGGCACACCCCAGACTGGTCAGATTTCATAACTACAGGGCCATGTCTTAACAGATGTATCCGTCATGAAACCTCTCTTTGTTAGCATTTCCTTGTTTCCGCCAACTGGCCACTTCCTGCCTCATCTAGGAACTTAAACTGATTCAACCCGCTATACTGTATGAATGTGGTAAAAGCTACCAACTTACCACAAGGTAGATGAGGCTGGCAATGCCGAGGCAGACACATCCGAGGACAGTAGCGAGCATAAAACCTCCAGGTACACAAAGTCTAAGAAAGGCAGAAAGGGATTTTGAAGTGGAGAGACTATAATGACAAGTCTTTTGTTTGAGAGACTGATTGGGAATGACAGGAATGCTGTCCAGCCATGGAAAGATTTAGTGAACTCACGCAGCATGTAGAAATGCTCTGACATAGTAGTTCCTAGTCAATGGGCCAAAGGATTTGACACACACAGTGAAGCAGTACTGGCCCCTGAGGGAAAGAAAGTTATATGAGTGAGCAATAAACTTCACTAGCGATCACAGAACTTGTCCAATAAAACAATTAATAATATATGAAAATGACCTCACTTACGTTCTTTCCATACTAGTGCCCTTGGACCTCTTGCTTCTGGGGTACTCAAGTAGACACACAAACACCCCAGCAGCGCTAGTTATCTGTCAAGGCTGTTTCATCTTACAAAGTTCACTAAGTCATATAATAACTATGGTACAAAGAATATGTAAGAATATGCAGAACGTGGTAAGAATGCCAGATGAAAAACTATCATGATTCATATATCTAAATGGAAGTGAACACTCCAAAAGATTGATTATATATGAATAAACGCTTAATACGGTACAAAATAAAGCCTTATAATAGCATTGTGCTCAGCCTACTGTGTAATGTACCAAATGTGTTACGGCTAAAGACAGTCTTTCAGCTTCTATCAACCTCATGTACACAGAGCAACTAAACTGGGTGTAAACACTTATGTTCTGTGCCACTGTAAAAATAAATAAATACTGCTTTAATTTACTCAAACTCCGCTACTTTTTAGTCACCTAAATCACATCAGAGCTTTTAGGCTTGTGATTTGTGCACAGACATCAGTTTTGCTAAAGACAATTCACATTCATGACAGTAGATCTTTGAAGAGGGCCACTGGGAACTGGATGTTGAACATTTTCAAAAAAGAGACAACTTGAGTGTTACTTCTTTAGATTTTGTATAAAGGATACACTGCATAAGCAGCAAACTGCCAGCCTCTGAACTGTCCAGCAACCCCCACAATGCCTCCAGTGAGGAGAACTGAAACAAGGAAACAGGAAGATAAAATTTAAGCTTTTAACAAACAATACACCTTTTATGACCACACTCAGAGGCAAGCCCGTGGCGATTGGGGCATGGAATTGACTGAAATGCAGTTTAATTTCTAATTAAGGCAGGCCGGAATTATTTTTAAAAGGATTTAATATTATGTTGTAATAAAATCAATAAGTATTTCACTTTTTTTAAAAACTACTTTAGCCTACTTAATTTACTCAATCGGCACGCTGGTTCACGCAGCAAAAAAAAAAACACAATTTCCTGTGAAAATATTTTATTTGAATTAAACTGCTCATGTAAATTAATCAGACACTCATCTCTGTGAAACTCAGAAAATAGCCAGCATTTTTTCCTCACAAAAAGTGTTTATACTCACTGAGTCCCGACGCCAGAGCCTGCTCATTGGCCCACATTGCCCACTCTATTTTCCCCATTGCGTTCACCTAAACTGTCCGTCTGCAAACGGCCGTGACTCTCCAGAGAGCGACTCACAACTTTTGGCTGTTTCTACAAGGAAGCGTGTGTATACAGCTTACGGGATGTGAGGTGTGTAGCAGATGTGTTAGTTTTAGGGGCAGGGCTTATTCGTCGTCATTTCCGAACAGTGCAGGACTGCAACGCGAGGGGAGGGGCTAACAAATCACACCCACCAGGTAAGAGTAGGCCTAATGATCAAACATCCAGGTGGAGTTCATGAATTTCATATACAGATCTTGATCAACTCTGTCTTCATGAGGTTATTTCGTTTATAAACAAACCACTTGAAAGACGTCTGATTCATATCCATAAAGCAGCGTTTCCAAACCGCTTCTGGAGTAGACTACCTTCTTGTCTTGCATATTTTAGAGCTGTCCCTGCTCCAACAAAGCTGATTAAAATAATTAGCTTGTTCTCAAGCAGCTTCAGGAGTTCATACAGAGTCGATCATTTCAATCAATCAATTTAGAGATCTAAATCATGCAGGACAAGGGAGAGGTTTGGGGAATGGTGCCACATAGAAATTAGCCTTTTTATGTCTTCAGAGTCAACTCAAACCTAATTATTTTTGTTTCCTTCCTTTGGACGTGACCCTGACAAAAAAAGTACTAAATCAAAGTTGAATCTGGAAATGGCAATAAGCAAAAGAAACAATTATATTGACTAAAATATATTTTATTTATTGTTAGAGACATTGACATAACTCCAATATGTACTGTAGGGCTGAAACTGTGTTTTCACAAGATGAAAATAAAAACAATTAAAGTCCTGTTAGTCATTTACCTCTGAAACAGTATCTATATGGAGATACTGAGAAATCAAGAGCGCTATACAGGATCATACAGGAATAATGAGTGAAAAAGAGATGGGGAGAAACACACCACTACAGTTTGATAATTAAAGAAGACATTTTAGCGTCCACAATGTTAAGGGAGGTGACTGGTGTTGCTGTGATTTGTAAAAACCTAGTTACATAATGATTAATGATGATTCATCTCTCCTGAATTGGCTTCATTATTGCTCAGAGGAACTTTGTCCAATTAGGGCTGCGTGGCATCACTCAGTTTTCTTCGGCAACCCATTAGATCCAAGTAGATGCTGAGTGGGATCCTCCACAACACAAGGGCCTGGTCCAGCCTTGAACACAAAACAAGAAAATATCTTTTGTCATCATGTCACTGACTCATCCTCTGCAAGTGTGTCTGAGTGTTAACATCTAGAAATGCATCTAATTTAAAACCATGTTCTAATTAAATCAAACCTAAATAAAGACTGCTATTTAATAAAGAGTGCAGTTTAATACAACATTTAAGGGCCAAGACGCTGAACGTAACATCATTAAAGCAGAGGAACTACTGCATATGACGAATGGTGCCACAATTTTCAACTGAAGAAGTGCAACACAAAGTTATGTAAAAGGAAATGTGGACACAAATCTAAACTTGTCTTGCAATCTGACAACTGACATCATCATTCTTCTGTACTGTTTATTGTTCAGCCTTGTGTGTGTACCTTGGTACTAATAATGTAGCTTATTCCCTTTGGCATGGGCTCTAGACCAATAGCCTGTTTCAGCTCCTCAGTTAGAGCAGCAGAGTTGACTGGAAGGCCCTTAATAAACCTGCAGAGAAGGAAAGAAACATTCATAGACTCATTTCAAATAGGCAAACTCTGTAAAACAGCTTACTTGGAACCCCCAAAAAACCCACCCACCTATCATTGTGTATATAAATGATATTTTTAGATGAATTACTTAGTCTGTATGTGAGTAATATTTTGCAGAGGGCTATGCCCTGAAGCTAATTACGTCTGGTAACTGTCAACTCACTGTCCTCCGTTGGTCTCTGGGGGGAAGAAATGTTGAACCACCTGAACAAACTCAGGAACATGCTGCTGTAGAGTGAAGATCACAGCGTTGGGTCCTGCATCAAATGTGTAGGCCAACTGAAGGGAAACAAACAGACTGTGACTAGTCATTCAAAGAGGGAGAGTTTTTCTGTTCCCCAGTTTGAAAGGTTTCACATCTTCATTACACCATCTCAGAAATTCAGCTGCATGAGCTGAGGCAAATGTCTGACAGTAGACTGACTGCAGTGATGCAAAAGTAAAGTGACTAAAAATATACATGGAGTACATTTATAATTAGAAGACTGCCAGAGACAAATTATCTGAAGAACTTTTAAAGTAAATTTGTAGTTTACATGTTTTAGCTTGATTAACTGCACATCAAACATTCCACATAACTGATGTGACCATTTCTCAACACATTTCACAATTATTTTACTTTCTTTTATTGTCAGAGTTGTGTTATTGTTGAGTGACAGTAATAATGCAGTACTCACTGGGTTAACACACTACACCAACAGCACTTATACATAGAAAGCATTCTGCTCTTTCGCTGAAAAGAGGCGTAAAGTTGCTCACCCTTGTCTCCCCGTAGTGTGAATTATACCGATGCACCAAATTGATAACCTGTTGAGACACACTGTTGAGGTAGAAGATGGGAGGGTACGTATCAAGGCAGGTGGCATGGAACTGGTTACTGTCCTTCATGGTTAGTTCAGCAAATGCAGCAAAGTCCTTTCTCCGCACCGCTTCAATCATCTTTACCATCCGGCCTGGGGCGACAGACGCAGCTCGGTGCTACACACACACACACACACACACACACACACACACACACACAGTAACAATACATTTTTAATGTCTAAATGAACATAATCTTCACATTTAACAGTACTGACAGTAATGTACACTGAATAATGTGAGTTTGAGACTGAACAGAATCAGAATCATTGTTACTGCAAAATAGGTTTGCATACAAAGAATTAGCTTTGGTATTTTGGTGCACAACAATAGCCATAATTGGTAAAAACATTAGAAAGATAAAGCCCTTCAGATCAAATATTATACTTGTAAAATACAAAACCGACAAAAAATATATTCAAATGTAAAATAATAATAAAGAATATGTACATTACCTTTAAAAGACAGCTTGTTTGTACACTGGTTTGCATACCAGAGGTGCTGCCCACTGGCTTCCTCTCTGCACTGGCCTGTGACAAAGTGCATTAATTATGCCTGATATAACTTTTACTGTTTTCAATCAAAGGGTGCATTTTGTGCTCTAGTCCAGGCACTGGCTCCACATCTTACACAACAGATTTGTCATTTATAAAAGTAAGAAATCAAGTATGTGACTTTCACCATAGAGCACAAATGCCACAATGACACAGATGTCTTATTTTGTCACTTTCAGTCTCAAATGCACACAAACTGACCTACCACTAGTACAAGGATTCTGAGCTCAGGCCAATGGGTCTCTGGCTCCACCTGCTGGGCTACACTGTCCTTGCCGTCATCTTTCTTTCCCATGATCCACTGGACAAATCCTCCATACATACTCCGGCAAGCGCTACCTGAGCCTTGTCGAGCAATCTCAGACAACTCCCCCTCTACGCCAAACACCCGGGCCAGGGTGTAAACTGCAACACAGGGATGAAAAAGTAAGGACGAAAAAGAGGAAAGTAGGTTAAAAGAAGATATATCAAATAGGAGATGGACACTGCATACTGGAGAATGGGCACACGCAGGCAACATAAAATAGTTTGAACCTTTCTTATTCTATGCTGTTGAGCTATCAAAATAAAAAATACAAAATCAGTGTAATTTCGGTCATGTATTGAAATAGAGCTTACAAACACACTCTCACCTAGACAAGCGAATCCAGCAGCTGAGGAGGCAAGCCCGGCAGCAGTGGGGAAGTTGTTAACAGAGCAGATGTGGACTTTGTGAGACAAACCAGTTGAATCCAAACTGGGTTCCCCATCCTTACGTCTCTTCCTTGCTAATCGGCGAACTACATACAGAAACAGAAAAATGAGCGTGGCCTGCACTCTCTCTAACTCCCAGTTTTTGTCCTCTATCTTTTAATAGTAAAAAAAAACAGGGCCAGGACTCACTTTCTCTAAGACAGGACTGTAGTCTTGGATGGGTTATGTCCTCCTCTTTACCATTGAGCCATATTCGGTCTTCCTGAAATGATCTGCTGGTTGCAACTGTTGTTGTTGTTTTAAGCTTGACAGGAAGAGGAAGACAAAACAGATCTAGATCAAATTGTACTTGTCACTTATACAACACCAGATCTTAAAAATTTAGCCTCAAGATAGCTGCAAATCATATATGAAACCATTTATGTTATCCATCATCCCGGCACAATTCAACGCAAGGGCAATATTTTCTATAATTGGAATCAAATAAATATTTTTCAGCAACCACAAAACAAATGCTGACACCATATTCTAATGCAGTGGCTATTTTGCTAACCTAAATCTGTATTGTCAATGATTGATTGAACGATTATTTTTTGCTAATGGGGGGGTACATGACAGAAGGAGTTTGATAATGCCATTTCTGCTACAAATCTTGTACATAGTTTTGCCAGTTCAGCATGCATTAAGCAGCACAAGTGAATAAATATTTCAAAACTGACCATCCAAACTGAAATTAGCCTACCAGCAATGTTGGGCAGTAAGGCGTTACTACTAACTAGTTACTGTAATAATATTTATTTTCCCAGTAACTAAGTAGTGTAACTAATTACTTTTCTAGAACGGTAATATTATTACTAGTTACTAAGGCAAGTAACGCTGCGTTACTCGTTACTGAACACATCATCTTTGTAAATCCACGACTGTGCGACAGCTCAGCGGCACCGGACTTTGTTGTTAATGTCCGCTGATAGCCAAACACTAAAGGAAGCATGGAGAGCGAGGGGGAGAGGCGTTCTTTCCACCGCTGTAAGTAGCTGCTACCATTATTGTGTCACAGTCTAAGATGCAAAGAACATTGTCGTCTATAGTAAACTCTGTGCGAGCAGCAAAAAGCTTTCAACCACGAACATTTCTACATCTGATTTATTGAAGCATCTGCAGAAGCAGCACAGCAACGTGAAACTTATAGAAAGAAACTCAGGCAGCTACTGCCAGTGATGTTCTGACTCGTCGGGAGAGAGTGGCGTTAATGTAACGTTTTGTAACTACTGAATACTGTGCATAAAAACCGCTGTTTAAAAGTCGGGATTTACATACGTAGAAACGTTAGGCCTAGGCTATATGCTCTGTAAATACCACACTCCTTGCTGCTGTTATGGATATGATCTTAGTTAAAAGGTCGGGGGACACTGCTTTGTTTGGGGGTGAAGGGGGGTGGTAGTGAAAACCCAGAATTAGCCAATACTGTGGGCAATTATCAACGCTGACCGCCACATACTGATTTTCCAAATTTTTACCAGGCATATTTAAAATAATTTTTTAGCTGTATTGAGGAGCATATATTCGTGCAGCACCTCCTGGCTCGGCTCGCTCCCTCTTTCTCTCTCTCTCTCTCTCGTGAACACCGCTGCACCCCCCCACTGTCATTCTGTGGGAAACACTGGAAGTAATATAGTAATCTTACTAGTAACGTGAGTAGTTACTTTTATCACCCAGTAATAAGTAATAATATTACTTTTTTAAGGAGTAATAAGTAACTAGTAATATATTACAATTTCTGAGTAACTTGCCCAACATTGCCTACGAGTAAACACAAGCATGCGCTGACAAGCATTAGGACGTACTCACACCAGGCCCGGTTGACTTGTACCTAACCCACATTGCGCCTAACCATTCGAGCCGGATGTTAAGTCGGTGATTCCCACACACTTGTTTGTGGCGGCCCGCCACATATTATGTGCGCATATTAAGGTAAGCCTATTCGTGCAGCACCTTGTCTGTCTCTGTCTCATGAACACTGCTGCACAAATCTGTCCAACACAACTGTCAATGTCGGAGAGCGACCTTTAAAAAAGTTATTAGCAAACATGTAAGAAGCCTAGCTAATAAGGAGAGCTATTTTAACGTTAGTTCACTGCTGGGTTGTCGAGATAATCACGCTGTACATCGCTGGAAGTCAATACCGACTGTCATTCTGTGGGAAACGCTGCACTTAATTGGGAAAAAAGTGCTCTCTCTCTCTCTCACGGCACAGTGGAGTTTGTGTCGGGGTTCGGTGCTCGGGCACCGTTAGCGATCACGCTACAGGCGTATCGTGCAGGAGCGATCACGCTGGTCAAACGAACAGGACTTTGGGGTTTAAACGTGCTCGGGCACGGTACGGATCGCCTAGTGTGAGTAACAGTTACACCCTTTGCCTCTTTTACACTTTTATTTATGAAGTTTTTAATGTGATGGCAGGAAAACGTTGGCTCACTGGAGCAGCTCGGGGCAGGAACAACAACACTTGAGAAAGCTGACTGTTTTCCATGTTAACTCTTACCTGGTCTTGATGCAAAGTAACGCTCAGAGATGAGTTAATGGGTAGAATTAATTCTTCATTTCTCTTGCCCCCTGAAAAGTAAGTTTTAAAAACAGAGTAACTGAGGTGACACTATTATCAGAATAATAACAATGAAACAATCTGCATATGCTCGACACTAAGTATTCAGTGAAGCATGAATCTATTCACCATACAAGAAACACATTTTTTGTATTGTAGATTAGATAAAATATAGTTTACTGGAGACTAAACATAACTTAAGTCGATACTTACAGTATTTGATGACAGCTATGTTCACCGGAGCAGTACATGTAACTATGTTGGGCTTGTCCATACTATCCTCAGGCATAGCTGTATATGTTAACCGATGATTGCATTGATAAAACTGTGCCTTAATATCCTGAAACACACTGTACGAGGCTCCTCCCGTGTTTAGCAGGTAACGTTTAAGCTAACTATAGTCAACCTTCCAACTCAACCGTACTTTACCTCGAGGTCTCTCTCGATTGGCTGGTGTTGAGCATGTGGCAAACCCCGCCACCAATCAGAGCCGCGCAGTTTTCACGAAGCAGCCGGAGTAGCCAATGACAGATCATCTGACCACAGTCGTGCGAAAATGGTGTAAGAACAGAGACCCTCCCACAGCAGGACTTGAGCTCTGCGTACCTCTCTGTTTGTTGGGGTAGCGTTGATTCAAATCTATACAGAATTTGTATACTAATCTAACTGTATATCTAAAGCTGTATTAAGGTAAGTACAAGTGGAAAAAAAATAGTGTGATAGTGTTGAAAAGTACTGTACTTATGTACAAATTTGAGGTACTGAATATTTCCATTCTTTCCAAATCCCACTAAGTTACACGCCAGAGGCAAATCGTACTTATGGCTCCAATACATTTATTTAACAGTTATACTTGTTATTCACAACATATTTGATGACACAGTATAAAGCAGTTAAAAGTAGCATGACCAATTAAAACATTAAAGTGCTGCTTCTATGAGAAAACTGTTGTGATTTGGCGCTATATAAGAAAAACTGAATTGAATAATGCATTAATATAAATATTCTAATTTAGTTTAACAATGACAGTAGCCATTCTGCCTGCATAATGAGCCTACTTTAGATACTTAAAAGTACATGTTGTGGATAGTACTTGGGTACCTTTACTGTTTAAATTCAGGACTTTGACATTGAGCATTTTTACACCTGTATGGTTAGTTTTATTTAAATGAAGGATCTGAAAACTCCTTCCACCAATGGTGATAAGCAAACCCTTTAGCCATCTACAGTAGTAACTCTTTCTTGTAGAATTAGATGTTTATCCTCTTCCACCTGGCAACACAGGAAAACAAAAGTGCAACTCAATGATAAAGTGTAGACCTTAGTATCACTAAGCTGTAGTGTTTGTAAAAACGAATGCCTGACTGTAAAGCCCTGCTAACTGCAGGGCTAACAGTTATAAAAGTGTTTCCATTGGTTATTCGACTGTGGCTCAATACTATATGTTGACTGTGGAAAG
>NW_024044425.1:0-6196 GCF_014851395.1 Micropterus salmoides | reverse complement strand
TATTGTGCAGACCATGTCTACATCTGGCCCCTTGAAGCCTACACAGCAATCTGATCCAGATCACACGGCTGATCAGGTGAGCTCTACAACCAAACCGTGGTGCGAGGTTGTCGGATGCTGCCAAATGTTTTTCTAAATTAAACTCTGTGGTTTAGGCCTTGCCCTATGCAGAATACAGCTTCTGGATCAGATACTGCAGATGTTGAGGTGAGAGAGTAATATTCTCTTTGTGGCTAGTGGTCATTTTCCACTGTGCCTTACCACTTTTAATAGGTGTGATTGTGCCATCTCTTCTTTATCCTGTGCAGACCATGTCCCATCTGGCCATCTTGATCTTCAGTTGGATCCAGATGACACAATGGTGAGCTCTTCTACCAACCACATCTGAGGGTTGTTTAAAAAAAGATTGTCTGTTAAGCCAGCTTAATTTCAAATTCTACTTTATAAAGTAGGTTGACCAGGTTCCATGGAAAAGTATTGTTTGGACTAGTCTAATCCTGGTCAAGCTAGTTTTGAGGCTTAGCTTCAACTCAGACTCATCCAGTGCGACAATCTACCAGCAGTCCAGCCTGTATGACTCTCCATATTCCAAGTTCTTCCTAGTGAAGAGCTCTGTGGATCAAATCATACAAGTTGCAAGGATTTGAAATTAAGCAGAATTGAGATTCCTTATAGCAGCAGGAAAAGAAGCTGTTTTAAAACTGGATTGTTATGATGGACAAGGACCTGTAGCTCCTCCCAGAGGGACGAGGCATGTGAATGACACGAAACAGTTACACAGTTGAGGCCAAAATTATTAAGAATTATCAAACATTTTCCTGAAACTTGATATATTCAAACATTCAACAATGCTATTTAGTAGCTTTTGGTACATTTTGTAATATAAAATAAATTATTTATATTTATTTTTTGTTTTATATCAAATATAGTGAAAAACGGGGTGGTCAAAAATATTAGTGAATTTTTGCTTTCAAAACACACCTAATTAACCAATCAGCTTCCTAACAACAACTGAGCATTTAATCAGCATAAAATGACTCCAAGGAACAGGGCACTCATTATTATTATTACACATTATTGAGAGGCTACTGAAAAGTCTCATGGCTCATGATAAAGGGAAGGCATGTCCAAGCGTTTCCCAGTGTCTAGAACCGCTGTATGTTGCCTCATTGCCAAGTAGGAGACAAAATTCTGTAAGAAACAAACCTAGGGGTGGTCATAAGCGCAAGATTTCAATAATTCTGGAGGGGAAAATAGTCAGAAATGTCAAGAAGCCACATGGATGTTGCTTATGTTTAGCGAAGAAACCCTAAGAACCCAGTCCACAGTTCAACATGGTGGTGGGAGCATCATGCTGTGGGGCTGTTTTGCAGCCTCAGGCCTTGGGCAGGTGTATGGCATCATGAAGGAAGAAAATTATGTTGAAATTTTGAGGAATAATATGCAGAAATCTGCTCGTAGTCTATTCTTAGGTTGTCGCTGGGTCTTCCACTGGGGCTAATAATTTTGGCCTCAACTGTAGGTCAAAAACTTCACCAGGTATTGTTTTTATCAAGTTTGAGTTAGTCTGTCATATGAAAAAGTTAAATCCTAGTTCAGTTTCTTCAAGTTTAAGTAGACGTTTTGGCTTTGTTCAATAATAATCGTCACTTATTATCTACTCCCTACACCCTATCTAGGGAGTTCTATGTAGAAAACTGTATTTTAAGCTCACCGGTAAAATGAAAACAGGGCTTATCCTCTAGGCACCATTAATTAAGTCATTGCTGTCGTACAATTAAAATGACCAATTTTTTTATATATTGGTGCAATGTGTGATAGTATATAGGCTATGGATTAGTTATTGGTCATTCAGCTGTCTGTAAACAGAGCGAGTGAGAGAGAATAAGCATGTGTATTTTACATTACACATAATCTGCCTCAATGACTTTTTTCAAATGTATGTTATTCACATCTAGTTTATCCTTTACCAGCACTCGTTAATTCTAACCAAAGCTACAAGAAACCATTTAACCACCATCGGTATAAATCATCCCGTCTATGATGCAGTGACCTGCTGTTGAATGCATTTAATACTACAGGACTGTCTACGACAAGGACTTGCAGCTTCAAGATCTCATTTTACTATAACTACAACATTGCACATTCACTTTCACAAGAGGAACTAGATAAATTTGTTTGGCAGGAAGCCGTGGTTTAATCATTTCTGACACACCAACTGTAACTACTGATATATTTAGAATAAGTTAAACACTATAAATCCAATTAACTCATATCGGCCGATAAATCGGTTACGCTCTATCTGGGATAGTCCACTTAGTTCACTTGGTGTATGTTTTGTTGAAATTGTTTTCTAAATGTCTCTTTGTGCTTTCAGATACTACCTTTTGCTGTCAACGGGAGAGAAAATGAAAGTGAAGTCAGACCAGGTTCAAGCTGCACAAATCACGAGGTCAGGGCAGGGCACAACCATTACTGTGACACTGGTCAGGCATAAGTTTTACTGTCATTGTATGTAGACATACACTCATGAATGTGTTTTCTTGTCATTTTGTAGCCCATGTCTTCATCTGATCACCTTCTGCTTACATCTGAGCTGCAGTCAAGTGAGATGGCCCAGCAGTTTGATTGTGATTCATCATCTGAAAGCAGTGTTTCTGGAGTTGATTCAGAAATTCCAGATCTCCCAGAAGATGATCCATTCAGACAGAAAGGTTTTGACACAGACATGGATTTGGTACTAATGTCAGCAGGTACAACGACAGAGGCTGAGGCACTGCTCATGGTGATGAGTCATGCAGCAAGGCATAATATAACAGGAACACAACTTGATGATTTGTTAAAGCTCATAAATACTCTGTTTGGCAAAGAGGTAATACCCAGATCAAAATATCTGTTCAATAAGGTCTTTAAAAACAACTCAGACATAGTGGAGTTCCACTTCTACTGCAAAACCTGTAAAGTATACATTGGCACACAAAAAGACATAGATAAAAGCATTGCTCAGTGTACAATCTGTAGTGCTCCCATTGAAATCAGTTCCTTGAACAGTGCAAGCTTTTTTATCAACATACCAGTTGCACCTCAAATCCAGACAATGCTTGAAAATCCTCAGATTCAAAAGAGCATGAGCTACAGACGCCAAAGGCCACAGAATGAACACATCATCTCTGACATATATGATGGTGAAAAGTATCAAAACTTGTCAAAACCAGGTGGAATTTTGTCAGATCCAAACAATTTGTCATTCAGTTTCAATTCTGATGGCTCATCTGTGTACAAGTCTTCCAAATTTTCAATATGGCCCATACAGCTACATTTAAACGAGCTCCCTTCAAGAATGTAGTGCTTGCAGGTCTTTGGTTTGGTGCTCAAGAGCCAGTTATGCCCATTTTTCTCGGACCCTTTGTTGAACAGGCCAAAACACCGGCATCCAAAGGTGTCTCTTGGAGAAAAAATGGAACATGTGTGTACAGCAAAATTCTTGGTTTATGTTGTTGTGTAGACTCAAAGGCAAGACCAGCCATGCAAAACACCACACAGTTCAATGGATACTTCGGTTGTGGCTTCTGTTTACATCCTGGTACTCTAGCAGAGAAACAGGTGAAATACACTGTGACTGCCACAGAATATCCTGACAGAGAGGCGAAGAAAATGCTGGGAGATATGGAGCAAGCGGTAGCTCAAAACAGAAGTGTCAGAGGAGTGAAAGGTCCATCACCACTCATAAACATGCCTTATTTTGATATAGTGTGGGGCTTTGTTCCAGATTATATGCATGCTGTCTTACTTGGTGTTATTAGGCAGCTCACAGAGCTTCTTTTGAACAGTAGTGAGCAACCCTACTACACTGGGAGTCCCAACACTATGAGGGTGCTAGAAAACAGGATCAGGGACATAAAGCCACCACACCTGATAACACGACTACCCCGACCCCTTGCAGAATTCAAGTACTGGAAAGCCTCAGAGTGGCGAGCATGGCTCCTGTTTTATAGCTGGCCCGTTCTGAATGGTGTACTTCAGCCACGCTACGTGAAGCTCCTTGGCCTTCTGGTGTCGGCAGTATTTCTACTTTTGAAAGAGAACATTACCTACCAAGACATCAACAAGGCAGATGAGATGCTTTTCGAGTTTGTGGCAAGGTTTCAGTTGCTGTATGGGGAGGCATCTATGACATTTAATGTACACCTGCTAACTCACCTTGCAAAATCTGTTAAATTGTGGGGGCCACTCTGGGCACACTCAGCATTTGTGTGCAAATGCAAATGGTGGTCTGTTGAAACTGGTTCATGGAACAAAGTGTGTAGCTCTGCAGATTGGGAACAAATTCCTCTTGCACAGAGCAATAGCACTCTTTACCACAAGGTATGCAGTTAGTGAGCAAGTGAAGGAGTTCTGTTTGGAACTGACAAATGACAGAAGAGTAAAGAGTTTCACAAAATATGAAGACACAACTGTTCTGGATAATGGCAGGGTGACAGAGACTACCGATGATGAAAAAGGGGCCTTCATTTCTGCACAGAAACCTGCACCAGATGAAATGGTAGTGCACAGAAGAATGGTGCATAAAGGACTGGTTTATACCAGCAAAAGCTATAGCCTCAGTAAGAGACGCAGAGAGAAATTCAGAATATCATTTCCTTTCCTTCAGAAAGGGGTCCAGAAATTGCTGTCCTTTTCAAAAGCTTTATACACAAACCTCCTTTCCTTTAACACAAGGTTACGGGTTTGCAGGGCTGGACTGGGACAAAAAATCGGCCCGGGCATTTTGACTAGAGACCGGCCCACCAAGTATTATTGGCAAAGCCATAAAGCCTTTGAATGAAAACAAACGCTGTTCTGACAGCGATGTACACTGTCTTGTTGGTATATATGTATCAATCTAATAAACTTAAACCTACATCATCCTCCCTATTCTGGTATTCTAAACAGTAATTAGCGGAAAACAAAAGACTGCTTGGTCAAGTTAACCTCCTCCTGAACTATCTACAACACATGGTTGAAACCTGAAATTAAGACAGAGAAGACTAGAGGTGAGACATGATCATTAATGAATATTAAAATTAATAAATGACAGATTTAGTGGTTTTTCAGTAGTTCTCTGGGAAGTATTAAAAAAAATAGTAGTTATTGATTAGTTAATTAATAGTGAAGTACCACTTTCACCTGTGCGCTATTACTTACTAGTTAATCAGAGTTTCTTGTTACTTAATAATAGTTACTAGATTGTTAATATTGTGTTACTCGTGGCTCGCGCTCATTCTTCACTCGGACGCGCGCTTCATCGCAGTCGGAGACTCTATTCGTTCCGGTGAAATCACAAAATAAAATGCACACAAACGTGTCTCTGCTTGATGTAGACTGTCTGTACCACTGATGAACATATTCGGTTTTGATGAGAGAGAGAAAAAAACTACATGAGCGCGGATTAGAACCGGATCATCGATGGATGCATTTAATTACGGGTTGAGAGAGGCTGCACCTAACCTTGGTTTATAATCTGACCCAGATATAGACTGCAGCTCATAACTTCTTACCTCAAGTTCAGTTCTGCCACTTGGACCGGCGGCCGCCTCGGGTCTCTCCTCCTCCTGCTTCCCCTTTCCCTCTTCAACCTGCTGGCCTCCATCACTTGCTAATTTTACTGAAGTGGAAGCTCCACTATAGCCACCACCAAACAACTGTGATATTTTAGCACATTTGGCAGCATCTGCCTGAAGGGCTAGTTTCTTTTTGGCCCTAATTTTTTCGGCGCCTCCTTTACGTTTTTTGTTCTCCATTTTTGTTCAGCAGCAATAATATGTGATTGCTCATTGCTGATCCTTTGAAGGGGGAGGGTGCATCTGACCTCCTCAGCTATAATTGGTCCAGCCCAGAGTCGATCATGACCAATTGGCCAATCCACCACCTTTAATAGTTTATACCGTTGCAAAAACAAAAAATAAAAAAAAAACATCGGCCCACAAAAGAAGAAAATGCCCGATGTTCGAGTTTTATAGGCCGTTCAGAAAAAAAAAAAAAAAATAAAAGTAAAATAATTAATTAAATTATGTACCGGCCCACAAAGCACGTCGGCCCATCGGGCAAATGCCCGAAATGCCCGATGGCCAGTCCAGCCCTGCGGGTTTGTGTCACATATCAGACTTGTGAAGTGAAAAAGTTTCTTCACCAGTGTGTCTGATTTCAGTAGACAGGT
>NW_024044424.1:0-34333 GCF_014851395.1 Micropterus salmoides | reverse complement strand
AAGTCGGCCATTTTGAATTTTACGTCAAATTTTGGATGATTTACACACTTCGTACTTTAACGAACTCCTCCTAGGGATTTAGTCCGACCGACCTCAAATTTCTGCTGGCCTTCTAAAGGCATTGAAGATGAAAAGTTGTGCTATTTGCAATTTTCGTCAATGGGCGTGTCCGTGGCGTGCGTCAAAGATCAACTCTTCGCCATGACACGGAAGTTGTCGTACTTCAGTGTACATGCTCACATCTGCACCAAACTGTACATGTAGGATGAGAGTCCCGCCCTGAACACATGTACATGCTGACATTCACCCACAGTCATAGCGCCACCTGCTGGCAACAGGAAGTGACTTTTAACGAAGCAGCCCCCGCCGCATGTTTCCCTACGTGCACGAATTTTCTGTGGTACGTGTATCTTGTCCAGACGCACAAAAAAGTCTCTTGGAGCCATAGCCTAAACCCAACAGGAAGTCGGCCATTTTGAATTTTACGTCAAATTTTGGATGATTTACACACTTCGTACTTTAACGAACTCCTCCTAGGGATTTAGTCCGACCGACCTCAAATTTCTGCTGTGCCTTCTAAAGGCATTGAAGATGAAAAGTTGTGCTATTTGCAAGTTTTCGTCAATGGGCGTGTCCGTGGCGTGCGTCAAAGATCAACTCTTCGCCATGACACGGAAGTCGTAGCTTCAGTGTACATGCTCACATCTGACCAAACTGTACATGTAGGATGAGAGTCCCGCCCTGAACACATGTACATGCTGACATTCACCCACAGTCATAGCGCCACCTGCTGGCAACAGGAAGTGACTTTTAACGAAGCAGCCCCCGCCGCACGTTTCACCTACGTGCACGAATTTTCTGTGGTACGTGTATCTTGTCCAGACGCACAAAAAAGTCTCTTGGAGCCATAGCCTAAACCCAACAGGAAGTCGGCCATTTTGAATTTTACGTCAAATTTTGGATGATTTACACACTTCGTACTTTAACGAACTCCTCCTAGGGATTTAGTCCGACCGACCTCAATTTCTGCTGTGCCTTCTAAAGGCATTGAAGATGAAAAGTTGTGCTATTTGCAAGTTTTCGTCAATGGCGTGTCCGTGGCGTGGCGTCAAAGATCAACTCTTCGCCATGACACGGAAGTTGTCGTACTTCAGTGTACATGCTCACATCTGCACCAAACTGTACATGTAGGATGAGAGTCCCGCCCTGAACACATGTACATGCTGACATTCACCCACAGTCATAGCGCCACCTGCTGGCAACAGGAAGTGACTTTTAACGAAGCAGCCCCCGCCGCAGTTTCACCTACGTGCACGAATTTTCTGTGGTACGTGTATCTTGTCCAGACGCACAAAAAAGTCCTCTTGGAGCCATAGCCTAAACCCAACAGGAAGTCGGCCATTTTGAATTTTACGTCAAATTTTGGATGATTTACACACTTCGTACTTTAACGAACTCCTCCTAGGGATTTAGTCCGACCGACCTCAAATTTCTGCTGTGCCTTCTAAAGGCATTGAAGATGAAAGTTGTGCTATTTGCAAGTTTTCGTCAATGGGCGTGTCCGTGGCGTGGCGTCAAAGATCAACTCTTCGCCATGACACGGAAGTTGTCGTACTTCAGTGTACATGCTCACATCTGACCAAACTGTACATGTAGGATGAGAGTCCCGCCCTGAACACATGTACATGCTGACATTCACCCACAGTCATAGCGCCACCTGCTGGCAACAGGAAGTGACTTTTAACGAAGCAGCCCCCGCGCACGTTTCACCTACGTGCACGAATTTTCTGTGGTACGTGTATCTTGTCCAGACGCACAAAAAAGTCTCTTGGAGCCATAGCCTAAACCCAACAGGAAGTCGGCCATTTTGAATTTTACGTCAAATTTTGGATGATTTACACACTTCGTACTTTAACGAACTCCTCCTAGGGATTTAGTCCGACCGACCTCAAATTTCTGCTGTGCCTTCTAAAGGCATTGAAGATGAAAAGTTGTGCTATTTGCAAGTTTTCGTCAATGGGCGTGTCCGTGGCGTGGCGTCAAAGATCAACTCTTCGCCATGACACGGAAGTTGTCGTACTTCAGTGTACATGCTCACATCTGCACCAAACTGTACATGTAGGATGAGAGTCCCGCCCTGAACACATGTACATGCTGACATTCACCCACAGTCATAGCGCCACCTGCTGGCAACAGGAAGTGACTTTTAACGAAGCAGCCCCCGCCGCACGTTTCACCTACGTGCACGAATTTTCTGTGGTACGTGTATCTTGTCCAGACGCACAAAAAAGCTCTTGGAGCCATAGCCTAAACCCAACAGGAAGTCGGCCATTTTGAATTTTACGTCAAATTTTGGATGATTTACACACTTCGTACTTTAACGAACTCCTCCTAGGGATTTAGTCCGACCGACCTCAAATTTCTGCTGTGCCTTCTAAAGGCATGAAGATGAAAAGTTGTGCTATTTGCAAGTTTTCGTCAATGGGCGTGTCCGTGGCGTGCGTCAAAGATCAACTCTTCGCCATGACACGGAAGTTGTCGTACTTCAGTGTACATGCTCACATCTGCACCAAACTGTACATGTAGGATGAGAGTCCCGCCCTGAACACATGTACATGCTGACATTCACCCACAGTCATAGCGCCACCTGCTGGCAACAGGAAGTGACTTTTAACGAAGCAGCCCCCGCCGCACGTTTCACCTACGTGCACGAATTTTCTGTGGTACGTGTATCTTGTCCAGACGCACAAAAAGCCTCTTGGAGCATGCCCTAAAATCAACAGGAAGTCGGCCATTTTGAATTTTACGTCAAATTTTGGATGATTTACACACTTCGTACTTTAACAAACTCCTCCTAGGGATTTAGTCCGACCGACCTCAAATTTCTGCTGTGCCTTCTAAAGGCATTGAAGATGAAAAGTTGTGCTATTTGCAAGTTTTCGTCAATGGGCGTGTCCGTGGCGTGGCGTCAAAGATCAACTCTTCGCCATGACACGGAAGTTGTCGTACTTCAGTGTACATGCTCACATCTGCACCAAACTGTACATGTAGGATGAGAGTCCCCCTGAACACATGTACATGCTGACATTCACCCACAGTCATATCGCCACCTGCTGGCAACAGGAAGTGACTTTTAACGAAGCAGCCCCCGCCGCATGTTTCACCTACGTGCACGAATTTTCTGTGGTACGTGTATCTTGTCCAGACGCACAAAAAGTCTCTTGGAGCCATAGCCTAAACCCAACAGGAAGTCGGCCATTTTGAATTTTACGTCAAATTTTGGATGATTTACACACTTCGTACTTTAACGAACTCCTCCTAGGGATTTAGTCCGACCGACCTCAAATTTCTGCTGTGCCTTCTAAAGGCACTGAAGATGAAAAGTTGTGCTATTTGCAAGTTTTCGTCAATGGCGTGTCCGTGGCGTGCGTCAAATATCAACTCTTCGCCATGACACGGAAGTTGTCGTAACTTCAGTGTACATGCTCACATCTGCACCAAACTGTACATGTAGGATGAGAGTCCCGCCCTGAACACATGTACATGCTGACATTCACCCACAGTCATAGCGCCACCTGCTGGCAACAGGAAGTGACTTTTAACGAAGCAGCCCCCGCCGCACGTTTCACCTACGTGCACGAATTTTCTGTGGTACGTGTATCTTGTCCAGACGCACAAAAAAGCCTCTTGGAGCGATGCCCTAAAATCAACAGGAAGTCGGCCATTTTGAATTTTACGTCAAATTTTGGATGATTTACACACTTCGTACTTTAACAAACTCCTCCTAGGGATTTAGTCCGACCGACCTCAAATTTCTGCTGTGCCTTCTAAAGGCATTGAAGATGAAAAGTTGTGCTATTTGCAAGTTTTCGTCAATGGGCGTGTCCGTGGCGTGGCGTCAAAGATCAACTCTTCGCCATGACACGGAAGTTGTCGTAGCTTCAGTGTACATGCTCACATCTGACCAAACTGTACATGTAGGATGAGAGTCCCGCCCTGAACACATGTACATGCTGACATTCACCCACAGTCATAGCGCCACCTGCTGGCAACAGGAAGTGACTTTTAACGAAGCAGCCCCCGCCGCACGTTTCACCTACGTGCACGAATTTTCTGTGGTACGTGTATCTTGTCCAGACGCACAAAAAAGTCTCTTGGAGCCATAGCCTAAACCCAACAGGAAGTCGGCCATTTTGAATTTTACGTCAAATTTTGGATGATTTACACACTTCGTACTTTAACGAACTCCTCCTAGGGATTTAGTCCGACCGACCTCAAATTTCTGCTGTGCCTTCTAAAGGCATGAAGATGAAAAGTTGTGCTATTTGCAAGTTTTCGTCAATGGCCGTGTCCGTGGCGTTGCGTCAAATATCAACTCTTCGCCATGACACGGAAGTTGTCGTACTTCAGTGTACATGCTCACATCTGCACCAAACTGTACATGTAGGATGAGAGTCCCGCCCTGAACACATGTACATGCTGACATTCACCCACAGTCATAGCGCCACCTGCTGGCAACAGGAAGTGACTTTTAACGAAGCAGCCCCCGCCGCATGTTTCACCTACGTGCACGAATTTTCTGTGGTACGTGTATCTTGTCCAGACGCACAAAAAAGCCTCTTGGAGCGATGCCTAAATCAACAGGAAGTCGGCCATTTTGAATTTTACGTCAAATTTTGGATGATTTACACACTTCGTACTTTAACAACTCCTCCTAGGGATTTAGTCCGACCGACCTCAAATTTCTGCTGTGCCTTCTAAAGGCATTGAAGATGAAAAGTTGTGCTATTTGCAAGTTTTCGTCAATGGGCGTGTCCGTGGCGTGGCGTCAAAGATCAACTCTTCGCCATGACACGGAAGTTGTCGTCTTCAGTGTACATGCTCACATCTGCACCAAACTGTACATGTAGGATGAGAGTCCCCCCTGAACACATGTACATGCTGACATTCACCCACAGTCATAGCGCCACCTGCTGGCAACAGGAAGTGACTTTTAACGAAGCAGCCCCCGCCGCACGTTTCACCTACGTGCACGAATTTTCTGTGGTACGTGTATCTTGTCCAGACGCACAAAAAAGTCTCTTGGAGCCATAGCCTAAACCCAACAGGAAGTCGGCCATTTTGAATTTTACGTCAAATTTTGGATGATTTACACACTTCGTACTTTAACGAACTCCTCCTAGGGATTTAGTCCGACCGACCTCAAATTTCTGCTGTGCCTTCTAAAGGCATTGAAGATGAAAAGTTGTGCTATTTGCAAGTTTTCGTCAATGGGCGTGTCCGTGGCGTGGCGTCAAAGATCAACTCTTCGCCATGACACGGAAGTTGTCGTACTTCAGTGTACATGCTCACATCTGCACCAAACTGTACATGTAGGATGAGAGTCCCGCCCTGAACACATGTACATGCTGACATTCACCCACAGTCATAGCGCCACCTGCTGGCAACAGGAAGTGACTTTTAACGAAGCAGCCCCCGCCGCATGTTTCACCTACGTGCACGAATTTTCTGTGGTACGTGTATCTTGTCCAGACGCACAAAAAAGTCTCTTGGAGCCATAGCCTAAACCCAACAGGAAGTCGGCCATTTTGAATTTTACGTCAAATTTTGGATGATTTACACACTTCGTACTTTAACGAACTCCTCCTAGGGATTTAGTCCGACCGACCTCAAATTTCTGCTGTGCCTTCTAAAGGCATTGAAGATGAAAAGTTGTGCTATTTGCAATTTTCGTCAATGGCGTGTCCGTGGCGTGGCGTCAAAGATCAACTCTTCGCCATGACACGGAAGTTGTCGTACTTCAGTGTACATGCTCACATCTGCACCAAACTGTACATGTAGGATGAGAGTCCCGCCCTGAACACATGTACATGCTGACATTCACCCACAGTCATAGCGCCACCTGCTGGCAACAGGAAGTGACTTTTAACGAAGCAGCCCCCGCCGCACGTTTCACCTACGTGCACGAATTTTCTGTGGTACGTGTATCTTGTCCAGACGCACAAAAAAGTCTCTTGGAGCGATGCCTAAACCCAACAGGAAGTCGGCCATTTTGAATTTTACGTCAAATTTTGGATGATTTACACACTTCGTACTTTAACGAACTCCTCCTAGGGATTTAGTCCGACCGACCTCAAATTTCTGCTGTGCCTTCTAAAGGCATTGAAGATGAAAAGTTGTGCTATTTGCAAGTTTTCGTCAATGGGCGTGTCCGTGGCGTGGCGTCAAAGATCAACTCTTCGCCATGACACGGAAGTTGTCGTACTTCAGTGTACATGCTCACATCTGCACCAAACTGTACATGTAGGATGAGAGTCCCGCCCTGAACACATGTACATGCTGACATTCACCCACAGTCATATCGCCACCTGCTGGCAACAGGAAGTGACTTTTAACGAAGCAGCCCCCGCCGCATGTTTCACCTACGTGCACGAATTTTCTGTGGTACGTGTATCTTGTCCAGACGCACAAAAAAGTCTCTTGGAGCCATAGCCTAAACCCAACAGGAAGTCGGCCATTTTGAATTTTACGTCAAATTTTGGATGATTTACACACTTCGTACTTTAACGAACTCCTCCTAGGGATTTAGTCCGACCGACCTCAAATTTCTGCTGTGCCTTCTAAAGGCATTGAAGATGAAAAGTTGTGCTATTTGCAAGTTTTCGTCAATGGGCGTGTCCGTGGCGTGGCGTCAAAGATCAACTCTTCGCCATGACACGGAAGTTGTCGTACTTCAGTGTACATGCTCACATCTGCACCAAACTGTACATGTAGGATGAGAGTCCCGCCCTGAACACATGTACATGCTGACATTCACCCACAGTCATAGCGCCACCTGCTGGCAACAGGAAGTGACTTTTAACGAAGCAGCCCCCGCCGCACGTTTCACCTACGTGCACGAATTTTCTGTGGTACGTGTATCTTGTCCAGACGCACAAAAAAGTCTCTTGGAGCCATAGCCTAAACCCAACAGGAAGTCGGCCATTTTGAATTTTACGTCAAATTTTGGATGATTTACACACTTCGTACTTTAACGAACTCCTCCTAGGGATTTAGTCCGACCGACCTCAAATTTCTGCTGTGCCTTCTAAAGGCATTGAAGATGAAAAGTTGTGCTATTTGCAAGTTTTCGTCAATGGCGTGTCCGTGGCGTGCGTCAAATATCAACTCTTCGCCATGACACGGAAGTTGTCGTAACTTCAGTGTACATGCTCACATCTGCACCAAACTGTACATGTAGGATGAGAGTCCCGCCCTGAACACATGTACATGCTGACATTCACCCACAGTCATAGCGCCACCTGCTGGCAACAGGAAGTGACTTTTAACGAAGCAGCCCCCGCCGCACGTTTCACCTACGTGCACGAATTTTCTGTGGTACGTGTATCTTGTCCAGACGCACAAAAAAGCCTCTTGGAGCGATGCCCTAAAATCAACAGGAAGTCGGCCATTTTGAATTTTACGTCAAATTTTGGATGATTTACACACTTCGTACTTTAACAAACTCCTCCTAGGGATTTAGTCCGACCGACCTCAAATTTCTGCTGTGCCTTCTAAAGGCATTGAAGATGAAAAGTTGTGCTATTTGCAAGTTTTCGTCAATGGGCGTGTCCGTGGCGTGGCGTCAAAGATCAACTCTTCGCCATGACACGGAAGTTGTCGTATCTTCAGTGTACATGCTCACATCTGCACCAAACTGTACATGTAGGATGAGAGTCCCCCCTGAACACATGTACATGCTGACATTCACCCACAGTCATATCGCCACCTGCTGGCAACAGGAAGTGACTTTTAACGAAGCAGCCCCCGCCGCATGTTTCACCTACGTGCACGAATTTTCTGTGGTACGTGTATCTTGTCCAGACGCACAAAAAAGTCTCTTGGAGCCATAGCCTAAACCCAACAGGAAGTCGGCCATTTTGAATTTTACGTCAAATTTTGGATGATTTACACACTTCGTACTTTAACGAACTCCTCCTAGGGATTTAGTCCGACCGACCTCAAATTTCTGCTGTGCCTTCTAAAGGCATTGAAGATGAAAAGTTGTGCTATTTGCAAGTTTTCGTCAATGGGCGTGTCCGTGGCGTGGCGTCAAAGATCAACTCTTCGCCATGACACGGAAGTTGTCGTAGCTTCAGTGTACATGCTCACATCTGCACCAAACTGTACATGTAGGATGAGAGTCCCGCCCTGAACACATGTACATGCTGACATTCACCCACAGTCATAGCGCCACCTGCTGGCAACAGGAAGTGACTTTTAACGAAGCAGCCCCCGCCGCACGTTTCACCTACGTGCACGAATTTTCTGTGGTACGTGTATCTTGTCCAGACGCACAAAAAAGTCTCTTGGAGCCATAGCCTAAACCCAACAGGAAGTCGGCCATTTTGAATTTTACGTCAAATTTTGGATGATTTACACACTTCGTACTTTAACGAACTCCTCCTAGGGATTTAGTCCGACCGACCTCAAATTTCTGCTGTGCCTTCTAAAGGCATTGAAGATGAAAAGTTGTGCTATTTGCAAGTTTTCGTCAATGGCGTGTCCGTGGCGTGCGTCAAATATCAACTCTTCGCCATGACACGGAAGTTGTCGTAACTTCAGTGTACATGCTCACATCTGCACCAAACTGTACATGTAGGATGAGAGTCCCGCCCTGAACACATGTACATGCTGACATTCACCCACAGTCATAGCGCCACCTGCTGGCAACAGGAAGTGACTTTTAACGAAGCAGCCCCCGCCGCACGTTTCACCTACGTGCACGAATTTTCTGTGGTACGTGTATCTTGTCCAGACGCACAAAAAAGCCTCTTGGAGCGATGCCTAAAATCAACAGGAAGTCGGCCATTTTGAATTTTACGTCAAATTTTGGATGATTTACACACTTCGTACTTTAACAAACTCCTCCTAGGGATTTAGTCCGACCGACCTCAAATTTCTGCTGTGCCTTCTAAAGGCATTGAAGATGAAAAGTTGTGCTATTTGCAAGTTTTCGTCAATGGGCGTGTCCGTGGCGTGGCGTCAAAGATCAACTCTTCGCCATGACACGGAAGTTGTCGTATCTTCAGTGTACATGCTCACATCTGCACCAAACTGTACATGTAGGATGAGAGTCCCACCCTGAACACATGTACATGCTGACATTCACCCACAGTCATATCGCCACCTGCTGGCAACAGGAAGTGACTTTTAACGAAGCAGCCCCCGCCGCATGTTTCACCTACGTGCACGAATTTTCTGTGGTACGTGTATCTTGTCCAGACGCACAAAAAAGTCTCTTGGAGCCATAGCCTAAACCCAACAGGAAGTCGGCCATTTTGAATTTTACGTCAAATTTTGGATGATTTACACACTTCGTACTTTAACGAACTCCTCCTAGGGATTTAGTCCGACCGACCTCAAATTTCTGCTGTGCCTTCTAAAGGCATTGAAGATGAAAAGTTGTGCTATTTGCAAGTTTTCGTCAATGGGCGTGTCCGTGGCGTGGCGTCAAAGATCAACTCTTCGCCATGACACGGAAGTTGTCGTACTTCAGTGTACATGCTCACATCTGCACCAAACTGTACATGTAGGATGAGAGTCCCGCCCTGAACACATGTACATGCTGACATTCACCCACAGTCATAGCGCCACCTGCTGGCAACAGGAAGTGACTTTTAACGAAGCAGCCCCCGCCGCACGTTTCACCTACGTGCACGAATTTTCTGTGGTACGTGTATCTTGTCCAGACGCACAAAAAAGTCTCTTGGAGCCATAGCCTAAACCCAACAGGAAGTCGGCCATTTTGAATTTTACGTCAAATTTTGGATGATTTACACACTTCGTACTTTAACGAACTCCTCCTAGGGATTTAGTCCGACCGACCTCAAATTTCTGCTGTGCCTTCTAAAGGCATTGAAGATGAAAAGTTGTGCTATTTGCAAGTTTTCGTCAATGGCGTGTCCGTGGCGTGGCGTCAAAGATCAACTCTTCGCCATGACACGGAAGTTGTCGTAACTTCAGTGTACATGCTCACATCTGCACCAAACTGTACATGTAGGATGAGAGTCCCGCCCTGAACACATGTACATGCTGACATTCACCCACAGTCATAGCGCCACCTGCTGGCAACAGGAAGTGACTTTTAACGAAGCAGCCCCCGCCGCATGTTTCACCTACGTGCACGAATTTTCTGTGGTACGTGTATCTTGTCCAGACGCACAAAAAAGTCTCTTGGAGCCATGCCTAAATCAACAGGAAGTCGGCCATTTTGAATTTTACGTCAAATTTTGGATGATTTACACACTTCGTACTTTAACGAACTCCTCCTAGGGATTTAGTCCGACCGACCTCAAATTTCTGCTGTGCCTTCTAAAGGCATTGAAGATGAAAAGTTGTGCTATTTGCAAGTTTTCGTCAATGGGCGTGTCCGTGGCGTGGCGTCAAAGATCAACTCTTCGCCATGACACGGAAGTTGTCGTAACTTCAGTGTACATGCTCACATCTGCACCAAACTGTACATGTAGGATGAGAGTCCCGCCCTGAACACATGTACATGCTGACATTCACCCACAGTCATAGCGCCACCTGCTGGCAACAGGAAGTGACTTTTAACGAAGCAGCCCCCGCCGCATGTTTCACCTACGTGCACGAATTTTCTGTGGTACGTGTATCTTGTCCAGACGCACAAAAAAGTCTCTTGGAGCCATAGCCTAAACCCAACAGGAAGTCGGCCATTTTGAATTTTACGTCAAATTTTGGATGATTTACACACTTCGTACTTTAACGAACTCCTCCTAGGGATTTAGTCCGACCGACCTCAAATTTCTGCTGTGCCTTCTAAAGGCATTGAAGATGAAAAGTTGTGCTATTTGCAAGTTTTCGTCAATGGGCGTGTCCGTGGCGTGGCGTCAAAGATCAACTCTTCGCCATGACACGGAAGTTGTCGTAACTTCAGTGTACATGCTCACATCTGCACCAAACTGTACATGTAGGATGAGAGTCCCGCCCTGAACACATGTACATGCTGACATTCACCCACAGTCATAGCGCCACCTGCTGGCAACAGGAAGTGACTTTTAACGAAGCAGCCCCCGCCGCATGTTTCACCTACGTGCACGAATTTTCTGTGGTACGTGTATCTTGTCCAGACGCACAAAAAAGCTCTTGGAGCGATGCCTAAACAACAGGAAGTCGGCCATTTTGAATTTTACGTCAAATTTTGGATGATTTACACACTTCGTACTTTAACAACTCCTCCTAGGGATTTAGTCCGACCGACCTCAAATTTCTGCTGTGCCTTCTAAAGGCATTGAAGATGAAAAGTTGTGCTATTTGCAAGTTTTCGTCAATGGGCGTGTCCGTGGCGTGGCGTCAAAGATCAACTCTTCGCCATGACACGGAAGTTGTCGTATCTTCAGTGTACATGCTCACATCTGCACCAAACTGTACATGTAGGATGAGAGTCCCCCCTGAACACATGTACATGCTGACATTCACCCACAGTCATAGCGCCACCTGCTGGCAACAGGAAGTGACTTTTAACGAAGCAGCCCCCGCCGCATGTTTCACCTACGTGCACGAATTTTCTGTGGTACGTGTATCTTGTCCAGACGCACAAAAAAGTCTCTTGGAGCCATAGCCTAAACCCAACAGGAAGTCGGCCATTTTGAATTTTACGTCAAATTTTGGATGATTTACACACTTCGTACTTTAACGAACTCCTCCTAGGGATTTAGTCCGACCGACCTCAAATTTCTGCTGTGCCTTCTAAAGGCATTGAAGATGAAAAGTTGTGCTATTTGCAATTTTCGTCAATGGCGTGTCCGTGGCGTTGCGTCAAATATCAACTCTTCGCCATGACACGGAAGTTGTCGTAACTTCAGTGTACATGCTCACATCTGCACCAAACTGTACATGTAGGATGAGAGTCCCGCCCTGAACACATGTACATGCTGACATTCACCCACAGTCATAGCGCCACCTGCTGGCAACAGGAAGTGACTTTTAACGAAGCAGCCCCCGCCGCACGTTTCACCTACGTGCACGAATTTTCTGTGGTACGTGTATCTTGTCCAGACGCACAAAAAAGCCTCTTGGAGCGATGCCCTAAAATCAACAGGAAGTCGGCCATTTTGAATTTTACGTCAAATTTTGGATGATTTACACACTTCGTACTTTAGTAACTCCTCCTAGGGATTTAGTCCGACCGACCTCAAATTTCTGCTGTGCCTTCTAAAGGCATTGAAGATGAAAAGTTGTGCTATTTGCAAGTTTTCGTCAATGGGCGTGTCCGTGGCGTGGCGTCAAAGATCAACTCTTCGCCATGACACGGAAGTTGTCGTATCTTCAGTGTACATGCTCACATCTGCACCAAACTGTACATGTAGGATGAGAGTCCCACCCTGAACACATGTACATGCTGACATTCACCCACAGTCATATCGCCACCTGCTGGCAACAGGAAGTGACTTTTAACGAAGCAGCCCCCGCCGCATGTTTCACCTACGTGCACGAATTTTCTGTGGTACGTGTATCTTGTCCAGACGCACAAAAAAGTCTCTTGGAGCCATAGCCTAAACCCAACAGGAAGTCGGCCATTTTGAATTTTACGTCAAATTTTGGATGATTTACACACTTCGTACTTTAACGAACTCCTCCTAGGGATTTAGTCCGACCGACCTCAAATTTCTGCTGTGCCTTCTAAAGGCATTGAAGATGAAAAGTTGTGCTATTTGCAAGTTTTCGTCAATGGGCGTGTCCGTGGCGTGGCGTCAAAGATCAACTCTTCGCCATGACACGGAAGTTGTCGTAGCTTCAGTGTACATGCTCACATCTGGACCAAACTGTACATGTAGGATGAGAGTCCCGCCCTGAACACATGTACATGCTGACATTCACCCACAGTCATAGCGCCACCTGCTGGCAACAGGAAGTGACTTTTAACGAAGCAGCCCCCGCCGCACGTTTCACCTACGTGCACGAATTTTCTGTGGTACGTGTATCTTGTCCAGACGCACAAAAAAGTCTCTTGGAGCCATAGCCTAAACCCAACAGGAAGTCGGCCATTTTGAATTTTACGTCAAATTTTGGATGATTTACACACTTCGTACTTTAACGAACTCCTCCTAGGGATTTAGTCCGACCGACCTCAAATTTCTGCTGTGCCTTCTAAAGGCACTGAAGATGAAAAGTTGTGCTATTTGCAAATTTTCGTCAATGGCCGTGTCCGTGGCGTTGCGTCAAATATCAACTCTTCGCCATGACACGGAAGTTGTCGTAACTTCAGTGTACATGCTCACATCTGCACCAAACTGTACATGTAGGATGAGAGTCCCGCCCTGAACACATGTACATGCTGACATTCACCCACAGTCATAGCGCCACCTGCTGGCAACAGGAAGTGACTTTTAACGAAGCAGCCCCCGCCGCACGTTTCACCTACGTGCACGAATTTTCTGTGGTACGTGTATCTTGTCCAGACGCACAAAAAAGCCTCTTGGAGCGATGCCCTAAAATCAACAGGAAGTCGGCCATTTTGAATTTTACGTCAAATTTTGGATGATTTACACACTTCGTACTTTAACAAACTCCTCCTAGGGATTTAGTCCGACCGACCTCAAATTTCTGCTGTGCCTTCTAAAGGCATTGAAGATGAAAAGTTGTGCTATTTGCAAGTTTTCGTCAATGGGCGTGTCCGTGGCGTGGCGTCAAAGATCAACTCTTCGCCATGACACGGAAGTTGTCGTATCTTCAGTGTACATGCTCACATCTGCACCAAACTGTACATGTAGGATGAGAGTCCCACCCTGAACACATGTACATGCTGACATTCACCCACAGTCATATCGCCACCTGCTGGCAACAGGAAGTGACTTTTAACGAAGCAGCCCCCGCCGCATGTTTCACCTACGTGCACGAATTTTCTGTGGTACGTGTATCTTGTCCAGACGCACAAAAAAGTCTCTTGGAGCCATAGCCTAAACCCAACAGGAAGTCGGCCATTTTGAATTTTACGTCAAATTTTGGATGATTTACACACTTCGTACTTTAACGAACTCCTCCTAGGGATTTAGTCCGACCGACCTCAAATTTCTGCTGTGCCTTCTAAAGGCATTGAAGATGAAAAGTTGTGCTATTTGCAAGTTTTCGTCAATGGGCGTGTCCGTGGCGTGGCGTCAAAGATCAACTCTTCGCCATGACACGGAAGTTGTCGTACTTCAGTGTACATGCTCACATCTGGACCAAACTGTACATGAAGGATGAGAGTCCCGCCCTGAACACATGTACATGCTGACATTCACCCACAGTCATAGCGCCACCTGCTGGCAACAGGAAGTGACTTTTAACGAAGCAGCCCCCGCCGCACGTTTCACCTACGTGCACGAATTTTCTGTGGTACGTGTATCTTGTCCAGACGCACAAAAAAGTCTCTTGGAGCCATAGCCTAAACCCAACAGGAAGTCGGCCATTTTGAATTTTACGTCAAATTTTGGATGATTTACACACTTCGTACTTTAACGAACTCCTCCTAGGGATTTAGTCCGACCGACCTCAAATTTCTGCTGTGCCTTCTAAAGGCATTGAAGATGAAAAGTTGTGCTATTTGCAAGTTTTCGTCAATGGGCGTGTCCGTGGCGTGCGTCAAAGATCAACTCTTCGCCATGACACGGAAGTTGTCGTACTTCAGTGTACATGCTCACATCTGCACCAAACTGTACATGTAGGATGAGAGTCCCGCCCTGAACACATGTACATGCTGACATTCACCCACAGTCATAGCGCCACCTGCTGGCAACAGGAAGTGACTTTTAACGAAGCAGCCCCCGCCGCATGTTTCACCTACGTGCACGAATTTTCTGTGGTACGTGTATCTTGTCCAGACGCACAAAAAAGTCTCTTGGAGCCATAGCCTAAACCCAACAGGAAGTCGGCCATTTTGAATTTTACGTCAAATTTTGGATGATTTACACACTTCGTACTTTAACGAACTCCTCCTAGGGATTTAGTCCGACCGACCTCAAATTTCTGCTGTGCCTTCTAAAGGCATTGAAGATGAAAAGTTGTGCTATTTGCAAGTTTTCGTCAATGGGCGTGTCCGTGGCGTGGCGTCAAAGATCAACTCTTCGCCATGACACGGAAGTTGTCGTACTTCAGTGTACATGCTCACATCTGCACCAAACTGTACATGTAGGATGAGAGTCCCGCCCTGAACACATGTACATGCTGACATTCACCCACAGTCATAGCGCCACCTGCTGGCAACAGGAAGTGACTTTTAACGAAGCAGCCCCCGCCGCACGTTTCACCTACGTGCACGAATTTTCTGTGGTACGTGTATCTTGTCCAGACGCACAAAAAAGCTCTTGGAGCCATGCCTAAACCCAACAGGAAGTCGGCCATTTTGAATTTTACGTCAAATTTTGGATGATTTACACACTTCGTACTTTAACGAACTCCTCCTAGGGATTTAGTCCGACCGACCTCAAATTTCTGCTGTGCCTTCTAAAGGCATTGAAGATGAAAAGTTGTGCTATTTGCAAGTTTTCGTCAATGGGCGTGTCCGTGGCGTGGCGTCAAAGATCAACTCTTCGCCATGACACGGAAGTTGTCGTAGCTTCAGTGTACATGCTCACATCTGCACCAAACTGTACATGTAGGATGAGAGTCCCGCCCTGAACACATGTACATGCTGACATTCACCCACAGTCATATCGCCACCTGCTGGCAACAGGAAGTGACTTTTAACGAAGCAGCCCCCGCCGCATGTTTCACCTACGTGCACGAATTTTCTGTGGTACGTGTATCTTGTCCAGACGCACAAAAAAGTCTCTTGGAGCCATAGCCTAAACCCAACAGGAAGTCGGCCATTTTGAATTTTACGTCAAATTTTGGATGATTTACACACTTCGTACTTTAACGAACTCCTCCTAGGGATTTAGTCCGACCGACCTCAAATTTCTGCTGTGCCTTCTAAAGGCATTGAAGATGAAAAGTTGTGCTATTTGCAAGTTTTCGTCAATGGGCGTGTCCGTGGCGTGGCGTCAAAGATCAACTCTTCGCCATGACACGGAAGTTGTCGTAACTTCAGTGTACATGCTCACATCTGCACCAAACTGTACATGTAGGATGAGAGTCCCGCCCTGAACACATGTACATGCTGACATTCACCCACAGTCATAGCGCCACCTGCTGGCAACAGGAAGTGACTTTTAACGAAGCAGCCCCCGCCGCACGTTTCACCTACGTGCACGAATTTTCTGTGGTACGTGTATCTTGTCCAGACGCACAAAAAAGTCTCTTGGAGCCATAGCCTAAACCCAACAGGAAGTCGGCCATTTTGAATTTTACGTCAAATTTTGGATGATTTACACACTTCGTACTTTAACGAACTCCTCCTAGGGATTTAGTCCGACCGACCTCAAATTTCTGCTGTGCCTTCTAAAGGCACTGAAGATGAAAAGTTGTGCTATTTGCAATTTTCGTCAATGGCCGTGTCCGTGGCGTTGCGTCAAATATCAACTCTTCGCCATGACACGGAAGTTGTCGTAACTTCAGTGTACATGCTCACATCTGCACCAAACTGTACATGTAGGATGAGAGTCCCGCCCTGAACACATGTACATGCTGACATTCACCCACAGTCATAGCGCCACCTGCTGGCAACAGGAAGTGACTTTTAACGAAGCAGCCCCCGCCGCACGTTTCACCTACGTGCACGAATTTTCTGTGGTACGTGTATCTTGTCCAGACGCACAAAAAAGCCTCTTGGAGCGATGCCCTAAAATCAACAGGAAGTCGGCCATTTTGAATTTTACGTCAAATTTTGGATGATTTACACACTTCGTACTTTAACAAACTCCTCCTAGGGATTTAGTCCGACCGACCTCAAATTTCTGCTGTGCCTTCTAAAGGCATTGAAGATGAAAAGTTGTGCTATTTGCAAGTTTTCGTCAATGGGCGTGTCCGTGGCGTGGCGTCAAAGATCAACTCTTCGCCATGACACGGAAGTTGTCGTATCTTCAGTGTACATGCTCACATCTGCACCAAACTGTACATGTAGGATGAGAGTCCCACCCTGAACACATGTACATGCTGACATTCACCCACAGTCATATCGCCACCTGCTGGCAACAGGAAGTGACTTTTAACGAAGCAGCCCCCGCCGCATGTTTCACCTACGTGCACGAATTTTCTGTGGTACGTGTATCTTGTCCAGACGCACAAAAAAGTCTCTTGGAGCCATAGCCTAAACCCAACAGGAAGTCGGCCATTTTGAATTTTACGTCAAATTTTGGATGATTTACACACTTCGTACTTTAACGAACTCCTCCTAGGGATTTAGTCCGACCGACCTCAAATTTCTGCTGTGCCTTCTAAAGGCATTGAAGATGAAAAGTTGTGCTATTTGCAAGTTTTCGTCAATGGGCGTGTCCGTGGCGTGGCGTCAAAGATCAACTCTTCGCCATGACACGGAAGTTGTCGTAGCTTCAGTGTACATGCTCACATCTGGACCAAACTGTACATGAAGGATGAGAGTCCCGCCCTGAACACATGTACATGCTGACATTCACCCACAGTCATATCGCCACCTGCTGGCAACAGGAAGTGACTTTTAACGAAGCAGCCCCCGCCGCACGTTTCACCTACGTGCACGAATTTTCTGTGGTACGTGTATCTTGTCCAGACGCACAAAAAAGTCTCTTGGAGCCATAGCCTAAACCCAACAGGAAGTCGGCCATTTTGAATTTTACGTCAAATTTTGGATGATTTACACACTTCGTACTTTAACGAACTCCTCCTAGGGATTTAGTCCGACCGACCTCAAATTTCTGCTGTGCCTTCTAAAGGCATTGAAGATGAAAAGTTGTGCTATTTGCAAATTTTCGTCAATGGCGTGTCCGTGGCGTTGCGTCAAATATCAACTCTTCGCCATGACACGGAAGTTGTCGTAACTTCAGTGTACATGCTCACATCTGCACCAAACTGTACATGTAGGATGAGAGTCCCGCCCTGAACACATGTACATGCTGACATTCACCCACAGTCATAGCGCCACCTGCTGGCAACAGGAAGTGACTTTTAACGAAGCAGCCCCCGCCGCACGTTTCACCTACGTGCACGAATTTTCTGTGGTACGTGTATCTTGTCCAGACGCACAAAAAAGCCTCTTGGAGCGATGCCCTAAAATCAACAGGAAGTCGGCCATTTTGAATTTTACGTCAAATTTTGGATGATTTACACACTTCGTACTTTAACAACTCCTCCTAGGGATTTAGTCCGACCGACCTCAAATTTCTGCTGTGCCTTCTAAAGGCATTGAAGATGAAAAGTTGTGCTATTTGCAAGTTTTCGTCAATGGGCGTGTCCGTGGCGTGGCGTCAAAGATCAACTCTTCGCCATGACACGGAAGTTGTCGTATCTTCAGTGTACATGCTCACATCTGCACCAAACTGTACATGTAGGATGAGAGTCCCACCCTGAACACATGTACATGCTGACATTCACCCACAGTCATATCGCCACCTGCTGGCAACAGGAAGTGACTTTTAACGAAGCAGCCCCCGCCGCATGTTTCACCTACGTGCACGAATTTTCTGTGGTACGTGTATCTTGTCCAGACGCACAAAAAAGTCTCTTGGAGCCATAGCCTAAACCCAACAGGAAGTCGGCCATTTTGAATTTTACGTCAAATTTTGGATGATTTACACACTTCGTACTTTAACGAACTCCTCCTAGGGATTTAGTCCGACCGACCTCAAATTTCTGCTGTGCCTTCTAAAGGCATTGAAGATGAAAAGTTGTGCTATTTGCAAGTTTTCGTCAATGGGCGTGTCCGTGGCGTGGCGTCAAAGATCAACTCTTCGCCATGACACGGAAGTTGTCGTAGCTTCAGTGTACATGCTCACATCTGGACCAAACTGTACATGTAGGATGAGAGTCCCGCCCTGAACACATGTACATGCTGACATTCACCCACAGTCATAGCGCCACCTGCTGGCAACAGGAAGTGACTTTTAACGAAGCAGCCCCCGCCGCACGTTTCACCTACGTGCACGAATTTTCTGTGGTACGTGTATCTTGTCCAGACGCACAAAAAAGTCTCTTGGAGCCATAGCCTAAACCCAACAGGAAGTCGGCCATTTTGAATTTTACGTCAAATTTTGGATGATTTACACACTTCGTACTTTAACGAACTCCTCCTAGGGATTTAGTCCGACCGACCTCAAATTTCTGCTGTGCCTTCTAAAGGCATTGAAGATGAAAAGTTGTGCTATTTGCAAGTTTTCGTCAATGGCGTGTCCGTGGCGTGCGTCAAATATCAACTCTTCGCCATGACACGGAAGTTGTCGTAACTTCAGTGTACATGCTCACATCTGCACCAAACTGTACATGTAGGATGAGAGTCCCGCCCTGAACACATGTACATGCTGACATTCACCCACAGTCATAGCGCCACCTGCTGGCAACAGGAAGTGACTTTTAACGAAGCAGCCCCCGCCGCATGTTTCACCTACGTGCACGAATTTTCTGTGGTACGTGTATCTTGTCCAGACGCACAAAAAAGCCTCTTGGAGCGATGCCCTAAATCAACAGGAAGTCGGCCATTTTGAATTTTACGTCAAATTTTGGATGATTTACACACTTCGTACTTTAACAACTCCTCCTAGGGATTTAGTCCGACCGACCTCAAATTTCTGCTGTGCCTTCTAAAGGCATTGAAGATGAAAAGTTGTGCTATTTGCAAGTTTTCGTCAATGGGCGTGTCCGTGGCGTGGCGTCAAAGATCAACTCTTCGCCATGACACGGAAGTTGTCGTATCTTCAGTGTACATGCTCACATCTGCACCAAACTGTACATGTAGGATGAGAGTCCCCCCCTGAACACATGTACATGCTGACATTCACCCACAGTCATAGCGCCACCTGCTGGCAACAGGAAGTGACTTTTAACGAAGCAGCCCCCGCCGCATGTTTCACCTACGTGCACGAATTTTCTGTGGTACGTGTATCTTGTCCAGACGCACAAAAAAGTCTCTTGGAGCCATAGCCTAAACCCAACAGGAAGTCGGCCATTTTGAATTTTACGTCAAATTTTGGATGATTTACACACTTCGTACTTTAACGAACTCCTCCTAGGGATTTAGTCCGACCGACCTCAAATTTCTGCTGTGCCTTCTAAAGGCATTGAAGATGAAAAGTTGTGCTATTTGCAAGTTTTCGTCAATGGGCGTGTCCGTGGCGTGGCGTCAAAGATCAACTCTTCGCCATGACACGGAAGTTGTCGTAACTTCAGTGTACATGCTCACATCTGCACCAAACTGTACATGTAGGATGAGAGTCCCGCCCTGAACACATGTACATGCTGACATTCACCCACAGTCATAGCGCCACCTGCTGGCAACAGGAAGTGACTTTTAACGAAGCAGCCCCCGCCGCATGTTTCACCTACGTGCACGAATTTTCTGTGGTACGTGTATCTTGTCCAGACGCACAAAAAAGCTCTTGGAGCGATGCCTAAAATCAACAGGAAGTCGGCCATTTTGAATTTTACGTCAAATTTTGGATGATTTACACACTTCGTACTTTAACGAACTCCTCCTAGGGATTTAGTCCGACCGACCTCAAATTTCTGCTGTGCCTTCTAAAGGCATTGAAGATGAAAAGTTGTGCTATTTGCAAGTTTTCGTCAATGGGCGTGTCCGTGGCGTGGCGTCAAAGATCAACTCTTCGCCATGACACGGAAGTTGTCGTACTTCAGTGTACATGCTCACATCTGCACCAAACTGTACATGTAGGATGAGAGTCCCCCCTGAACACATGTACATGCTGACATTCACCCACAGTCATAGCGCCACCTGCTGGCAACAGGAAGTGACTTTTAACGAAGCAGCCCCCGCCGCATGTTTCACCTACGTGCACGAATTTTCTGTGGTACGTGTATCTTGTCCAGACGCACAAAAAAGTCTCTTGGAGCCATAGCCTAAACCCAACAGGAAGTCGGCCATTTTGAATTTTACGTCAAATTTTGGATGATTTACACACTTCGTACTTTAACGAACTCCTCCTAGGGATTTAGTCCGACCGACCTCAAATTTCTGCTGTGCCTTCTAAAGGCATTGAAGATGAAAAGTTGTGCTATTTGCAATTTTCGTCAATGGCGTGTCCGTGGCGTGCGTCAAATATCAACTCTTCGCCATGACACGGAAGTTGTCGTAACTTCAGTGTACATGCTCACATCTGCACCAAACTGTACATGTAGGATGAGAGTCCCGCCCTGAACACATGTACATGCTGACATTCACCCACAGTCATAGCGCCACCTGCTGGCAACAGGAAGTGACTTTTAACGAAGCAGCCCCCGCCGCACGTTTCACCTACGTGCACGAATTTTCTGTGGTACGTGTATCTTGTCCAGACGCACAAAAAAGCCTCTTGGAGCGATGCCTAAACAACAGGAAGTCGGCCATTTTGAATTTTACGTCAAATTTTGGATGATTTACACACTTCGTACTTTAACGAACTCCTCCTAGGGATTTAGTCCGACCGACCTCAAATTTCTGCTGTGCCTTCTAAAGGCATTGAAGATGAAAAGTTGTGCTATTTGCAAGTTTTCGTCAATGGGCGTGTCCGTGGCGTGGCGTCAAAGATCAACTCTTCGCCATGACACGGAAGTTGTCGTATCTTCAGTGTACATGCTCACATCTGCACCAAACTGTACATGTAGGATGAGAGTCCCACCCTGAACACATGTACATGCTGACATTCACCCACAGTCATATCGCCACCTGCTGGCAACAGGAAGTGACTTTTAACGAAGCAGCCCCCGCCGCATGTTTCACCTACGTGCACGAATTTTCTGTGGTACGTGTATCTTGTCCAGACGCACAAAAAAGTCTCTTGGAGCCATAGCCTAAACCCAACAGGAAGTCGGCCATTTTGAATTTTACGTCAAATTTTGGATGATTTACACACTTCGTACTTTAACGAACTCCTCCTAGGGATTTAGTCCGACCGACCTCAAATTTCTGCTGTGCCTTCTAAAGGCATTGAAGATGAAAAGTTGTGCTATTTGCAAGTTTTCGTCAATGGCGTGTCCGTGGCGTGGCGTCAAAGATCAACTCTTCGCCATGACACGGAAGTTGTCGTACTTCAGTGTACATGCTCACATCTGCCCAAACTGTACATGTAGGATGAGAGTCCCGCCCTGAACACATGTACATGCTGACATTCACCCACAGTCATAGCGCCACCTGCTGGCAACAGGAAGTGACTTTTAACGAAGCAGCCCCCGCCGCACGTTTCACCTACGTGCACGAATTTTCTGTGGTACGTGTATCTTGTCCAGACGCACAAAAAAGTCTCTTGGAGCCATAGCCTAAACCCAACAGGAAGTCGGCCATTTTGAATTTTACGTCAAATTTTGGATGATTTACACACTTCGTACTTTAACGAACTCCTCCTAGGGATTTAGTCCGACCGACCTCAAATTTCTGCTGTGCCTTCTAAAGGCATTGAAGATGAAAAGTTGTGCTATTTGCAATTTTCGTCAATGGCGTGTCCGTGGCGTGCGTCAAAATCAACTCTTCGCCATGACACGGAAGTTGTCGTAACTTCAGTGTACATGCTCACATCTGCACCAAACTGTACATGTAGGATGAGAGTCCCGCCCTGAACACATGTACATGCTGACATTCACCCACAGTCATAGCGCCACCTGCTGGCAACAGGAAGTGACTTTTAACGAAGCAGCCCCCGCCGCACGTTTCACCTACGTGCACGAATTTTCTGTGGTACGTGTATCTTGTCCAGACGCACAAAAAAGCCTCTTGGAGCGATGCCCTAAACAACAGGAAGTCGGCCATTTTGAATTTTACGTCAAATTTTGGATGATTTACACACTTCGTACTTTAACAAACTCCTCCTAGGGATTTAGTCCGACCGACCTCAAATTTCTGCTGTGCCTTCTAAAGGCATTGAAGATGAAAAGTTGTGCTATTTGCAAGTTTTCGTCAATGGGCGTGTCCGTGGCGTGGCGTCAAAGATCAACTCTTCGCCATGACACGGAAGTTGTCGTATCTTCAGTGTACATGCTCACATCTGCACCAAACTGTACATGTAGGATGAGAGTCCCCCCTGAACACATGTACATGCTGACATTCACCCACAGTCATATCGCCACCTGCTGGCAACAGGAAGTGACTTTTAACGAAGCAGCCCCCGCCGCATGTTTCACCTACGTGCACGAATTTTCTGTGGTACGTGTATCTTGTCCAGACGCACAAAAAAGTCTCTTGGAGCCATAGCCTAAACCCAACAGGAAGTCGGCCATTTTGAATTTTACGTCAAATTTTGGATGATTTACACACTTCGTACTTTAACGAACTCCTCCTAGGGATTTAGTCCGACCGACCTCAAATTTCTGCTGTGCCTTCTAAAGGCATTGAAGATGAAAAGTTGTGCTATTTGCAATTTTCGTCAATGGGCGTGTCCGTGGCGTGGCGTCAAAGATCAACTCTTCGCCATGACACGGAAGTTGTCGTAACTTCAGTGTACATGCTCACATCTGGACCAAACTGTACATGTAGGATGAGAGTCCCGCCCTGAACACATGTACATGCTGACATTCACCCACAGTCATAGCGCCACCTGCTGGCAACAGGAAGTGACTTTTAACGAAGCAGCCCCCGCCGCACGTTTCACCTACGTGCACGAATTTTCTGTGGTACGTGTATCTTGTCCAGACGCACAAAAAAGCTCTTGGAGCCATAGCCTAAACCCAACAGGAAGTCGGCCATTTTGAATTTTACGTCAAATTTTGGATGATTTACACACTTCGTACTTTAACGAACTCCTCCTAGGGATTTAGTCCGACCGACCTCAAATTTCTGCTGTGCCTTCTAAAGGCATTGAAGATGAAAAGTTGTGCTATTTGCAGTTTTCGTCAATGGGCGTGTCCGTGGCGTGCGTCAAAGATCAACTCTTCGCCATGACACGGAAGTTGTCGTAACTTCAGTGTACATGCTCACATCTGCACCAAACTGTACATGTAGGATGAGAGTCCCGCCCTGAACACATGTACATGCTGACATTCACCCACAGTCATAGCGCCACCTGCTGGCAACAGGAAGTGACTTTTAACGAAGCAGCCCCCGCCGCACGTTTCACCTACGTGCACGAATTTTCTGTGGTACGTGTATCTTGTCCAGACGCACAAAAAAGCCTCTTGGAGCCATAGCCTAAATCAACAGGAAGTCGGCCATTTTGAATTTTACGTCAAATTTTGGATGATTTACACACTTCGTACTTTAACGAACTCCTCCTAGGGATTTAGTCCGACCGACCTCAAATTTCTGCTGTGCCTTCTAAAGGCATTGAAGATGAAAAGTTGTGCTATTTGCAAGTTTTCGTCAATGGGCGTGTCCGTGGCGTGGCGTCAAAGATCAGCTCTTCGCCATGACACGGAAGTTGTCGTAACTTCAGTGTACATGCTCACATCTGGACCAAACTGTACATGTAGGATGAGAGTCCCGCCCTGAACACATGTACATGCTGACATTCACCCACAGTCATAGCGCCACCTGCTGGCAACAGGAAGTGACTTTTAACGAAGCAGCCCCCGCCGCACGTTTCACCTACGTGCACGAATTTTCTGTGGTACGTGTATCTTGTCCAGACGCACAAAAAAGCCTCTTGGAGCGATGCCTAAAATCAACAGGAAGTCGGCCATTTTGAATTTTACGTCAAATTTTGGATGATTTACACACTTCGTACTTTAACGAACTCCTCCTAGGGATTTAGTCCGACCGACCTCAAATTTCTGCTGTGCCTTCTAAAGGCATTGAAGATGAAAAGTTGTGCTATTTGCAAGTTTTCGTCAATGGGCGTGTCCGTGGCGTGGCGTCAAAGATCAACTCTTCGCCATGACACGGAAGTTGTCGTAACTTCAGTGTACATGCTCACATCTGGACCAAACTGTACATGTAGGATGAGAGTCCCGCCCTGAACACATGTACATGCTGACATTCACCCACAGTCATAGCGCCACCTGCTGGCAACAGGAAGTGACTTTTAACGAAGCAGCCCCCGCCGCGTTTTACCTACGTGCACGAATTTTCTGTGGTACGTGTATCTTGTCCAGACGCACAAAAAAGCCTCTTGGAGCGATGCCCTAAAATCAACAGGAAGTCGGCCATTTTGAATTTTACGTCAAATTTTGGATGATTTACACACTTCGTACTTTAACGAACTCCTCCTAGGGATTTAGTCCGACCGACTTCAAATTTGTGCTGTGCCTTCTAAAGGCATTGAAGATGAAAAGTTGTGCTATTTGCGAGTTTTCGTCAATGGGGTGTCCGTGGCGTGGCGTCAGAGATCAAGTCTTCGCCATGACACAGGAAGTTGTTGTAACTTCAGTGTACATGCTCACATCTGAACCAAACTTTACGTGCTTGATAACTCTCCCACCCCGTATGGAGGACCGATCCTGACACAGTCAGAAATAAATACAGAAATAAATAAATGCTCAATAAATAAATAAGCATCCAATTAAATACACAAAAAATAAGTAAATAAATAAATGTAGGTAGTAATTAAATTATACAAGGAGACATAAATGTATATTTTAATTAGTGCCTTTACTTATTCACCTTTGTTATAATTACCTTATTTGTTTATTCAACTTTATTTATTACTAATTTTTTAATGTATTTATTTATGTGTGTGTTTTAATATTTTTGTCTGTTTTATTCTTCCTTTGTATTTATTTACCTTATTTATTTTCACCCATGGTATTTATTTCTGCCTGTCTTTTTAAATTTTTGTATGCATTTCTGCCTCATTATGCAAATGAGGAGGGGCTGTGTCTCAAGGGGTCATCTTCTCTGCTATTGGTGGACCAGTCAGACAGGAGAGCTCCTACTCTGCCTGCAGACATCAACGATCTTGCCCCTCACACAGTCAGATGGCTTCCTTCAGTGCGCTGAGGTGTTTAACAACTCTGAAGACAATACTACCAGCAATGTCTTCCTTCTCTTTTCACGTAGACGCTCCGACAGACAGTGCTTTCAGTTTGCTGCATGCATGGACACAGAACTGCGGTATAGGGAGAAGCACACGGTCAGCTGGCTGCAGCTAAATCTGGAGTGCACTCGTATTCAATTCTGTATGGTAAATTCAGTTTTAACGGAGCAGAGCGAGCTGACAGGCAGAGTTAGAGACTTTTTCTGTCCGTTTCTCTCTTTACAAAGACGCATGTTGCAGTCAGAGTCTTCTCTGAGATGCGAGCACGACATACAACACAATTTATCAAATTACACAACGGATATACAGTATGAAAATAAGATGATTGGATTATACTCACAGGAAGTATAAAACCTTTACATGGGTCTATTAAAAGTAAAGTAACACAAAAATGTCAGGGAAATTACTTTACTTAGATTTAAGTACTGCAGTTGTACATTTGAAATACCTTCCTACCTTTCTGATAGGAAGCCTTCTTGAGGTGGTATAAAACATTTCTTCTTATATTCTGATTTGAGTTGTGGACAACTATGACCACATGAATTAAAAAAACATTTCACTGCCCAAGTCAGCTATAACACAAGTGATTCATCAGACTACATGCTGTACAGTATTTGTGGACAGATTTGTCCCAGGATATTATGCATTTCTTCTTCTTCGTTGCATGATTTAGAATAATAAGGTGAGAAATGGGTCTTTCTGAGTTCATCCTGCACTGCAGCAGCTAATAAAGTCCATTTAATCCCAAAAACGCTTTTAGGCAGGCTGGAGCAGAAAACAACTCACCTTTCTCAAGTTGTACAGTAATGTCACATGTGTATGAAGGTGGATCAAACAAGCTAATCTTAAATGTCAAAGTAGAGAGGAGCCTAGTAGGCCTATTTATTTTCATTCATTACACAATATGAATAAGCTATGCAGACAGTTGTAAAGAAAGAACATCTTTTCTTCTGTTCTCTACTTGTTATAGTTACACAGTATTAGGGGTGTGGGCTGTATTAAAAGTATCCACTGTTCTCCCATGCTCTAACACACAGTAACGATGAAATGTGTGCTGTTCTCACATTCTTCCTCTGTATGTACACATAAACACAAGGCAGGGAATTAAAAGGTTTTTATTGGGTACATTATTGTTCAGTGTACATGCTCACATCTGAAACAAACTTTACGTGCTTGATAACTCTCTAATGCAAAGTTTATTCTAGAGCAAATATATTGTATATACAAACCCATGTGTTTAACACCTCTAGGTCTTGATAAATTCACAAACGTGGGAAGCGTCCAAATGCATCAAGGGAATCCCAAGCCCCAGGTGCAAAGCAACTGGCTCACAAACAGCTACAAGGAAGGCGTTCAACTTGCAGATTTTAGGAGTGTTTGAGTGTTTGGGACTAACATGGACAGACAGAAGACAGGTGAGGCAATGAGGCCGGGCACAAGACATGGATGAACATACAGGATGTATGTAAGTTTTCATTATTCACTGCATTTGAATTTTTCATCTTGATTGTTATCTACCGGGAGTCACCGTAGGAAAGGAAAGAAGTGGATCATTTTAGGAAATACACTTATTTGCTTTCTTTCTAAGATACGGAAAGAGAAGTTTTGGCTACAAACTCAAGACTATAGGTTAACTACAGACCTTTAATCCGACATGGTTAGCCTAGCTTAGCCTAAAGACTAAAGGCAGCAGGAAACAGCCAGTCTGGCTCTGTGCAAGTTCAAAATATACCAGTGTGGGGCAAGTTACTTAGAAGTTGTATAAATTACTAGTTAGTTATTACTCCTTAAAAAGTAATAATATTACTTTACTTATTATTGAGTGATCAATGTAACTAGTTACGTTATTCGTTACGTTCCTGTTGGAGCTGGGCATGTTAACGCATTAATTAATTAATGCCTACAATTGTTTTATCGCACATAATGCAGTATTTTTTTTTATTATATTATTCTGAAAGTCCCTTGCTCACTGGCTCTGAATACATCCAGTCAAACCATGGGTCACAGAGGTGGAATGTTGATCAGCCTGCAAATCACCCACCCAAACAGCAGTGGAGGGAGGCTTCGGCAGACGTGTGGGAGAAGACAGCACTCCGCGAGTAAATGGCAGGTAAAATTGTACATAACTTTACCTGATAGGCCTTCATCTAGTTTTGCGGGGATGCTCTGCCATGCGAATTCCCTCGTGTTGATGTCGTATTTAGTAAACAGTAATAGATTCTGGAAACTCACAAACGGCGAGGATCAGTCTCTTCAATGAATTGTGTTGCGCGTTGCGTACTAAAATTCAAGACAATTCAACTTCGGCATGGGTGCGTGAGGCGAGCACTACCTACAGTTTCACGGAACGCACCTGCTTGTCACTACACCTTTTGCTCGACCACTTAAACTTACAACTGAACATAGAAAAATGTTTCTGCTGATACCTGTTCAGAAAAAAGACAAGAACTGGACTCTGATGGGAACTTGTTTTAACAAGCTCGATAAAGGTAATGCCCTGGCAGTGGCAAATAGCTTTGCTTTTATTTTTGATTTGATTACATTAATGTTTAAGTTGAGATTTACAAGAAATATTTATTGCTACTGTGTAAAGGGAATACTGCTGGTAAAAAGCTCCTTATTTGTTTTAAAGTGTTGCAAACCACATGTTATTGCACTTTTGTGTATATAGCAGTACATTTAAATTAAAAGTGTGCAATACACTACTTCAGAATGTATTATTCAATTGTACTCATAACAACGCGATTAATTGTGATTAAAAATGTTATTCTTGCCCAGCACTAGTTACTATATTACTTTCACTACCCCACCCCAAACAAAGCAGTATCTCCCAACTTTTTAATCATATTCATAAAAGCAGAAAGCAGGCTAGGCTATAGTTTTTCACAAAACATAACATTTCTTTCAATGGCTGAAATAAAAAAAATAAAGCAAGTAAATCCCGACTTCCGAACTTCTGTTCTGCACATGTATTTATAAGAGCAGTATTCAGTATTATGACAAAAACATAAAAGGTTGACGCCACTCTCTCCCACAAGTCCAACCATCCCTGGCAGTAGCTGCCGGAGTTTCTTTCTATAAGTTTCATGTTGCTGTGCTGCTCAATAAATCGTTGTTTGTTCACGGTTATAGGCTTTTTGCTGCTCGCACAAGTTTACAACGGACGACAATGTTGTTTGCATCGTAGACTGTGACACAATGGTGATACTTATACTTGTGGAAAGAATCCCTCTCCCCCGTTCTCCATTCTTATTTAGCTTCTTGGCTAACAGCTGACTTGAACAACATAAAGTCCAGTACCACTGGCCTACTGCACAGCTCGGCATTCATGCTTTTTTGCGTTTTTTTATTATTATTATTATATTATTTATTATTTTAGACTTATTTAGTTTTTCTACGGTACCTAATAGACAACTGCTGCTTTCCATTAATTTTACTACAATAACATCTGATATAGATAGGAACCCTGCCTGCAGAATCAGAATCAGAAGGAGCTTTATTGCCGAGTAGTGTTTTACACATATGAGGAATTTGCTTTGGAGTAAGGTGCTACACGTAGACAAACATACAGTTGACATAAATAAATGTAGAAATATATAAATATGGAATAAACAATGCAAGTTATAAAAGAATAATTAAAGAATAGAGAAAAATACTATTTCCAGAGAAAGAACATTGTGGCAGATATTTACATGTTACTCTGGTTTGTGTTTTGCAGACGTATTGCAATGGAAGAGAATATTGTGTACACGAAAATATTAATTGACAAAATATAAAAGTATAGAACAACAACGATTAACAATTAATAACAAATATGTGCAATGTGCCAGGTTTGTGCATGATATGAAATGTAAAGTAAAAAATAAAAATAAAATAAAATTTAGATGTGCAGAGACATTTGCGTTATTTGAAAAGGGGGGGGAGTGTCAGTGGGGACCTGGCCTTGTTGATGAGGCTAGCTGCAGACGGGAAGAAGCTGTTTTTGTGGCGAGAGCCTCCTGCCAGAGGGGAGAGTCCAAAACAGTTTGTGTCCAGGGTGGAGGAGTCAGCTGCAATCTTTCCTGCTCTCCTCAGAACCCTGGAGGCGTACAGGTCCTGAAGTGATGGAAGATTGCAGCCAATCACCTTCTCTGCAGAGCGAATGATACGCTGCAGCCTGCCCTTGTCCCTGGCAGTGGGCAGCGTACCAGATGGTGATGGAGGAGGTGAGGATGGACTCAATGATGGCGGTGTAGAAGTGCACCATCATTGTCTTTGGCAGGCTGAACTTCTTCAGCTACCGCAGGAAGTACATCCTCTGCTGGGCCTTCTTGGTGAGGGAGGTGATGTTCAGCTCCCACTTGAGGTCCTGGGAGATGATGGTGCCCAGGAAGCAGGAGTCCACAGTGGTGACTGGGGAGTCACTCAGGATGATGGGGGAGGGTGGGGCTGTGCTCTTTCTAAAATTCACAACCATCTCCACTGTCTTCTGAGCGTTGAGCTCCAGACTGTTCTTACTGCACCAGGTCACCAGATGGTCGATCCCCACCAGAGATGAGCCCAATGAGGGTGGTGTCATCTGCAAACTTCAGGAGCTTGACAGACTGGTGACTGGAGGTGCGGCTCTTGGTGTACAGGGAGAGAGAAGGGGGGAAAGAACGCAGCCTTGAGGGGAACCGGTGCTGATGGTCCTGAAATCAAAGATCATGTTTTCCCAGCTTCACATGCTGCTTCCTGTCCGTCAGGAAGTCAGTGATCCACTTGCAGGTGGAGTCAGGCACGTTCAGCTGGGAGAACTTGTCCTGCAGCAGGGCCGGGATGATGGTGTTGAAAGCAGAGCTGAAATTCACAAACAGGATCCTGGTGTGGGTTCCTGGGGAGTCCAGATGCTGGAGGGCTGAAGCTGAGTGGAGGAGTCTCGGGGAAGGTGTCCGATTGACTCTCAAAGCGGCAGCAGAATTGGTTCAGCTCATTTGCCAGGCGAGAGTCGTTTATGGAGTGGGGGACTTTGGGTTTATAGTTAGTGATCTGTCTGAACCCCCTCCAGACAGAAGTGGCGTCGTTTGCAGAGATCTGAGTACAGTCTTTTAGCTTCTTGCGCTGCCTTGCTAAACCTGTACTTTAACACCCTGCACCCGGCCCTTTCCCCACTTTAGCTGCGTTTCGACCAAAGGAATTTTACCCCGGAACTAGGAACCTTTGGAGGAACTCACTGCGTTTCCACCAAAGGGACCAGGGTCTAAATGTAGTTCTGGGTCTTCATTTTACCCTACTCGGGGGATAGTACTTTCCAAAAGTACTGGGTACTTTGGGGGGGCTTGCCTTGCAGTGAATTTCTTAATGGGTGAGTAGAGGCTACTGGCTTTAACTGGAGAATGTCGGGTGATCCTCTCTTTTCCACCGTTGTTTGCAAACCAATAATCACAATCAGCAGTCAAATAGCCACACATGTCTCCCGCTGTCCGCCTGAGATCAATCGTCGGCATTAAATGTAAATAGCAGCCAGCCTGGTGTGTTTACAGCGAACAGCTGATGGAGTTACTACTGGGTCCAGAGTTGTTATTTAAGTTTTCATCTGTCAGGAAGTTTCAACACAGAACTGAAGTCGGTCTCCTCCTCTTCAAAACCAGCTAAACAGCTGATTACAGCAGGTAATAAAGCTCATTAAAATCACTTTCCTCCGACGCTCAGGTGACACAGACATGAGTCCTGCAGCTGATCTGCAGCTCTTGTCACTGGAAATGTTTTAATAACCTTCCAAACTGTCACGATTTTATTTTTGCATTGTTTTATCTGTGCTGGAGTTATTTTAAGAACTTGATGGTTTTATCCAGTTTGTAATCCACACGTCTTGCGGATGTCCACCTGAGATTGTATGTCGGCATTAAATTAGCTGGGAAACAGTAGCCAGCGTTCAGCAGTGTGTTTACAGCGAGCAGCTGATGGAGTTACACTAAATACTGGGTCAGAAGTTGTTGTTTTGAGTTTTCATCAGTCAGGAAGTTTCTACAAGGAGACGAAGTCAGTCTCCTCCTCTCCAAAACAAGCGGACCAGCTGATTACAGCAGGTAATTAAAGCTCATTAAACATCTCGTTCCTCCGATGCAGGCGGACACAGACATGTGCTGCCAGCTGATCTGTATCTCGATGGCTGGAAATGTAATAACCTTCCAAACTGTCGCAATTTTATTTTTGTGCTACTTTATCTGTACTGGAGTTATTTTAAGAACTTTATGGCTTTATCCAGTTTGGTCTTTGTCTCCTCCTTTTCCAACCTTAGCTGTCTGAGTTTGGCTGTAAACCAGGGTTTGTCATTGTTATAGCTCACTCACAGGTGTGTGTTGGTATACAGCTGTCCGCACAGAAACTGATGTAAGACCTCACAGCATCAATAAACTCATTGAGACTATTGGTACCTACAGCTTCACTGGTCCATTTTTTTGATATCCTCACTACATGTTTACAGAGTTTAAATTTTTGCCCATAAACAGGAATCAGGAGTGTCCCAGTGGAGCGTGGTGTGACGGCGTGATAGGCACTGCTAACTGTGGTGTAGCAGTGATCTAAAGTGTTCCTCTGTCTGGTTGGACCCTTTTATAAAAACTGTTATTTGGGGAGTTCTTGTCGTTGCACGTTGGCGTGCAGTGGAATATAAACACCGACCAGAGTGAATGAAGCAAACTCACGGGGGGAGTAAACGGTTTACAGTTAATGATCCAGATCAGGAGAACAGTGCTGCTGAATCACTGTCACGTTGGTACAAGACCATTGTTAATATAAAACAGACACCTCCACCTTTTGTTTTGCCGGATAGCACTGTGTCCGCTCTGTAGAGTTGGAAGCCTGCCAGCTGCAGCGCAGAGTCCGTTATCAGTTCACACTGCCAGGTCTCTGTGAAGCACAGAACAGAAGATGAATAAAGTCTCTGTTTTTCCCACCAGAAGCTGAAGTTCGTCCAGTTTGTTGCACAGTGAGAGAAATATTGCCGGTAGCAGTGTGTGGTGTCCCCGCCGGCGAAGACGAACGAGCGAACCAGCACGTTTCCCTCTGCTGCGGCGCTTTACACCCTGAACAATAGCAAGCGAGCTTCATCAAAATTTCCAATAATTCCACTGATAGCACGAGAAAAGTGGGAAATAAATCTGCTGTAGCTGTTCCCCTGATGTTCATGAGCTTTTCTCTGGTGAAAGAGCACCAGGAATCACAGCTGAAAACTGAATTAACACACAATTTGTGAGTTGATTTAATTCTGGACAGAAATCGACTGCAGCAGAGGCTACCTAGAAGGTTGAGAAAACAAATTGAAAAATCTAAAAGCCATGGCCTTGGAAATACATTGACAGTGATGTAAATTTGTATACATTTGTGGTGCATAAAACACTGACATGGGCCTTCAAATCACTGTCTTTTAAATGAGCTGAAAAGACATCTTTTCAACTTTCACTTTCAATTAAGCCAGTAAAATTTTGCCTGTTTCTAGTGCTCACCACTCACATCTAGATCTGTTCAGTGATACGAAAACACATTGACTTTGTTGGCAACAGTGACATCATCTTCATACATAACTACTAGCTACCTAGCTACATCCATGAAAGTGTGGACAGAAATGTGACCACAAAAAGGTTAATTGATTCAGAGGAAACGCTGAGTAAAGTTTACTGATCTTGTAATGTTTTCAACATCAACACTATTTGTTGGAAACAATGAATCCTGCTACAGTGTTTCCATTCACTCACTGCAAGTTGAGCAATTTTTGGCCCCACAGATCTCTATGGGTCAATATTTCAAGTGGTCTGTGGACCTCTGGCCACGAAGCCTCATTGGGGACTATTCAACTCAGCGTTCAGACACCATCAGAGTCACTGTCTGTAACCTCCTTCTCAGCCTTGGTCCTGTGCCACCACTTGCTTCTATTTACATTGAGACAAGAATCGATTCTCTTCACAGCACCATACCCCTCTCTTCCCCACAGACCTGTCAGGCTAAGTGCTCCCTCCCACAAGAAATGTCATCAGTGTTTACCCAAAGCTCAAAATCTATGGCTGAATACTGCACGTTGCAAACAGTGCTAAAGACCCAAGTGAGCGAATGGTCTCGAAAACCTGTTATTGTCGCTGCAGTCATTATGGCGCCACGGAGGGTGGAAAAACGAACCAGAACTGCAGCGTAGAGAACAAAGCACAGGCCTTCGCCCGACGCTCCACAGAGGCAAATTTGTCACTACTTTGAAGAGATAAAACGAGCAATTTGTCTCAGAGGAGGAGATAGAAGCTGGTTAATAGAAGCAGCCAGAGGGAAGACAGTGAGGGTGTCAAAGGAAGGGAAGTGAGGGAGATCAAAAGAGAAGAAAT
>NW_024044423.1:0-28703 GCF_014851395.1 Micropterus salmoides | reverse complement strand
CACTGGTTCACCTATCGGCCAGCAGACAGCGTTAACCCCCTTCGTGTTGCTGTGCATTACCACCGCCAATCCACTACATGGCGCTGTTGCAAAAGAACTGCGGTCCCAGGATTGCGGGGGTTATGAAACTGCAGCTAGATAATATTGCTCCAGCATTGGCTTCACTTTTTAGACCCGGAGGTTCATTCTTGGAACCGACATCCCTCCATCTGGTTACGCAGGTGATTGGCTGCACTCTACCATCTCTCCAGGACCTGATGTGTCTGTGTGAAGACATGAAAAGTTGTTAGCCTTTTTTTTTTTATTTTCTACAGTCACTCTCTCCCTCCTGAACATGTTGATGTATTGTGTCTCCCAGTTTGTCCAGCTCTTCTCCTGCCTCCTTAATGGAGGTGAGTCCCCACAACGTGGTAGTGTGTCAAGTTTGGGTGCTAACAATGTTGTGTAATCCAAATGCACACACTCAAGGACAAAGGTTTTCACCTGTTTCAATCGTTTTATTGCCGTGACACAGCAGATGTTCTGCAATTTATTAACCTTTGGATTATAAATACAAGAGAGAGAGACATCAGAGACATCAGAGCATCCAGACACACCAACATCCGACTATTCCTCAGCTCACCTCAGCAGAAACCTGTATCTCCGGACCCTTAATTCATCCCTTTTTACATCACCTTGGCTCAGCTCAATAAAATGCAATAAACCATTCTAAATCTACATCTTGGACGGTGTAGTCTTTGTTAGTAAAAGAAGCTTTGGAAACGCCTCCTCCTGTACATGAAGTCGTTGTGTTGTGGTGTTTTTAATCTGGAGGTGAGCTGGCCACTGCTGATCGCACTGATGGCTACCTGGGAAACCACACAGCTGAGAACACACATTAGACGACATATTTACATCTAGAACTGTCATGTTTTTGGGTGTTGGTTGTTTATTACTTCCTCTTTGTAGTGTTTCTGACATTTCCTATTGTGTTTATCACTCCCTGCCTCTGTGTTCTAGTTCCTGGTCTTGTTATTTTGTCAGTTGTTCATTTGCCGCTGTATTGTATTTTGTTAAAGTCGTTCGTCTTCCTGGGTTTTACTTTGGAGTTGTCTGTCTCTGGTGTCATTGTCTAGCTCCCAGCCTTCAGTCCTGCTCAGCCTCCAAAGGGTCTTCGCCATCTGTCTCCTGCTCAGCCTCCAAAGGGTCTTTGCCTTTGCCACTGACTCGCCGCCGGTCCTCAGCCCAGCAGCATTGTCTTTGGATCCCTATTCTGCTGTTTCGCCGCCAGCTCTCCAGGGGTTTTTTGTACTTTCGGCCTCCTGCTAGGTCTCCAGAGGAAACTTGCTCTCGTCATCAGCCTTGTTGTTTTGTCAGTTGTTCATTTATTTCTGGACACTGGAAGTTTATTTATTAATACTTGAAATACTCATGTGGATTCTGAAATGCATCTCATGAAGCTCTAAACATCACCTCACTACAGTTGAGTACAGCTCCGACTGCTTTTACAGCCTCTTTATGATGCACAGCTGAACTAACAGAGGAGCACAGGCTGCTTTACAGTCTGAATAAACTCTCCTCTTCAGGATGAGTTTGTGTGCACTGAACAGATGTGTTATTTAGGCAAACATCGGACATCCTGCTACATCCTGGTTGTTAAAATATCTACACACACAGCGTCGTCTGTTTCAGCCTCCATCTTACCGACCATGATGCCACAGGGAATGGAGAGAACATGATCCCTGCAGGAATGTAATGAAACTGACTCTATTGTCTGTCTCTGGATCTGCTTTTGGATTCTCCTTAACTTTATCAACAGCAGCTGCAGTTTACAGAATGTTAGCTAGCAGCAGTTCTCCATTTGCGACTTTTTATTTACTTCAGTCCCTCCCTCACCCCTGACCCTGACCCTGACCTAACTACCACAACTACATGATGTAAAGCTAATGCTAACCTAATGCTAACCGTAACCCTCATTTATTTTTGTGATCAAATTTCAAATGGTTCAACAAGTTCCTTTTAAATGCACGCTGGGAGTCGTAGTTGACTCTCCTTCCTCAGTTTTTAAGTCCACAGGCTTCTATCAGCTGACTTTTTATCAAAGAACCAGATATTTTACACAGTTGTTCATCTTTTGTCGTGATGGTTTAACAGGAGAGTGTCATGCTGATCCAAACCTTAAAGAGCTCTGTGAGTCATTAACATGAAAATTAATGCAATCTGTAATAACTCGCCACACTCTGTAGCTGCATAGTTGGTGATCCAGTATAAGGGCACAAAAATGGGCTGCGTCCGAAAAGTAAAAAAAAATCTCCTTTCCTAACCACCTTTCTTTGACCTCGATGGAAAACGTCATGAGGTCAAGGAAAGAGAAGATGGAGGGACCTGCCGTGATGAAACTACAGTGTTCTGAAGATGGACACCAGTGTCCATCCAAACAATGGACGGGGTTGTCACATTGAGAATGCTCACACTCACCCTCCTGCCCACCCATGTTCATCAACATGAATCCCAATTATTGCATGTAAACACAGTTTCCCACAGAATGACTGTGACGAGAGAGAGAGAGAGAGAGAGAGAGAGAGAGAGATGGAGGGAGCGACCGAGCCTAGTATATGCATTGCCCGCAGCTCTGTGATCAAATACGATTTTACCCATAGCCTAGTAAAAATAATAATTGAAAATGTGGCAGTCTGGACTGCAGCTTGATCATTGCCTTTATGAAGTAAAATTAATTAACGCTATTGCTGAAGGCTGCAGTACATAATATGAGGCTACACGCTTCAATAGTATCGAGCAGTATTGAGCATTTTACAAGACCGGTAACAGCTTGCAGGGGTCTCAGTTATTGTTGACAGTTTAAGATATAGCCTATGCATGTTATTAGCACGTTATGGCACAAGAGAGAAATGGTAATACATCACTTAATGGCTTATTTCAACAATCTGAAACATAAAACGGTGAAACAGCATCAGATTACAGCAAAGCGAAAAGAAAAGAAACCAAAAGAAAGAAGGAGACTGTGTTAGTCTTATTCAAGAATCAATCAACATTTATTTATACAGCACTTTACATCAACCAAGAATAAAAAAATCAAAATCATATTGTGCGTCTGTATTGCAGGATTTTGCTAAATGTGGTCAATGGATTTTATCGTTTGAGTTTGAGAACGTGCATCGCTTTAAATGTTGCCGCCGCAAGGAATTGTGGGACGGCATTCTCTCCTTTCCTTTCATAAAGGAAGGTCCAGTGTACCCTATGCGAAAGGAGATATGAAAGGAAGCATTGAGGCTCCTTTCCTCAGCTTTTAGAAAATTCGAACAGCTCTTATCATGGCTGCCACTGAAATACTCCCGGGTCACTTCACTCAGTGAGGAACCTTCCAGAGCAAAAAAGACTTTTCGGACACAGCCATGGTACGAGTAGAAGAACGCCACCTGACCAAGCTGGCCCAGACGTTTGACCCATGTGATCATACTCAATGTGTGCAGACCTCGGTCCTCAACGGGACAATATTGTGTTTCCGCAGTTTGTCCAACCCCACTCCTGTCCAGCGTCTCAGGTTTGGGTGGAAACAATGTTATTTTTCCATCTGTTCAGCCAATTGCTTTATTTCTATGAAACAGCAGATGTTCTGTGATTTATTAACCTTTGGATTATAACTACGAGAGAGAGACTTCAGGGACATCAGAGCATTCAGACACACAGACATCTGGATTTTCATCAATTCACTTCAGCAGAAATCTGACAATGAAAGTAAGTCTAACTTTAAATGTATGTCTGAATGTTTATTAGTAGTTTTAACATGTTAACAGATCCAGTAAGATTATTTAATATATTGTGTGGTGACGTGTTTTACTATTATCGTTTGTCTTTCTGTGTTTAACACTTAACACTATTTAGAGCTTCACTAGACTGGATTTAGTCTCTCTGGCTACCTACTGCTACCCTACATATGTTTTAATTAAAGTTTATTTTATCTCTTCACTGCGACAATTAAACATTTTTTTAAATATTGAAATGTAAAATCTTCATGACCAACTACAGCAGGGTCTCCCTGCACTGGCTGCAGAGGCAGTTCCTCAGAAAAACTTTAAATTCTACATTAAAAAAACTAAATAACCTGTCTGTTCCAGCTGGTATCAGTCGTCTTCCTCCTCCTGGCTCCTCTGTTGAGCAGCTGCCAGCAGCTCGTCCTCCCACTGGACTGCAGTGACATCTATAACCATGATCGCAGTCGACCCAGTGGAGTGTACACCATCTATCCCATCGGAGCCACTTCTGCTGTCCAGGTACACTTCATCCTCTCTGGGACACTTAGGAGGTGAAAGTGTTTGAGTTTCAATAGAGTTAGTAACTTGCAGTAATGGGATGCGTCACCAGTAGTACTAGTACAGGTTTATATATTTAATATTCCCAGGTGGATAAACTGACTAATGAGTGTGTGTGTCTGTGTGTAGGTGTACTGTGACATGGACTCACTAGGAGGACGGTGGACGGTGAGTATTTTAACTCAAGTACCAAATCTGGCTCAGCAGTTCTCACATCCAGGACCTGTTCAGACTGATCAGAGGCCTCCCATGAACTCTACCAAGCTAGCTCTGCTGTTACACAATCAATGATCAGTGCACAACTTCCTTCAGTCGGTACGCCTTGTTAACCAAAGATATTTATGGAATGTAGGGGAATACATTTGAAGCAGCAACCAGTTGAGACCAGGAACGAGACAGGAGAGCTGACCTGATGCACAAAGTGGTTTGTACTAAAGCCAGCTGTTTAAGACACTCAGAGACTGCTCACTACAGCTGTGATGATCATTTTAAAGAGTCCATGTGCATCAATAAACCCTGTGTTCACAGACAGGATTCTGACTTTCATTAAAGAACTTAAAGCAGACCATATTTTCCTCCACAGGAATTAGCTTAACACAACAGGACATAACCTCTAAAGTGGCAGAGGTCTACTGAGGCAGCTTTAGCAGTGGGACAGTTGTTGTCTGTTAGCTAAAACATGGTAGTCGGGTTAGCCCCTGTAAGTAAATGGTGAATGCAAATAAGAAATCAGAGCTGACAGAGTCTCCTATGTTATTTACATCTACTGTTTAGGAGGGTTCTTGTTTCCCAGTAAGTTCCTGCAACAGCGGACAAAGAGTGGCGGATTAGACTGAAATTGTTCAACCAAAGTTGGGTGTTGTCACGTCTCTGGAGACACAAACCATCAACATGCTACCATTTAATATTTAAAACAGCATCACCCAAATGTGTCTATTACAGCACTCAATCCTCGCTGTAATGTTACTTGACTTGTGCATCAATGTGTCCGTTGTTCCTGACCAAAATAAACATATCCAGCAGCTGATTTATGTGATGTACTTCCTGAGGCCATGTCTGAACAACCAAAAGTGAACATTTGTTAAGTTTCCTAAGAAATGATGAAAGAACCGTGTTGTAAGTGGGGGATTGGAGGATAAGTGGTGTTGCAGACCCCTCCCCTGTTAAGCGACGGCTTCTCAACCCAGCTGTAAATGGCTTCCATGACACCTCTTTCAAACCATCTGTCCTCTCTGTCTAACATGTGCACCTGGTGGTCCTCAAACGAGTGTCGTTTATCCTTCAGATGTAGGTAAACTGCTGAGTCTTACCTGCAGTAAGGAAACTAAACAAACGCTAACTTTTGATCGTTCAGACTTGACTTCGGGTGACTCCAACGATCATAATGACTGTCGTTACAACAACCAGGAGCACTAACGTACCAGTAACGTACCATAACTCCACTGAGGTTAAAAAGCCGAGTTTCCCTACCAGTCAGTCAGAACTGAAGAAGTCTCGAAAACAAAGTCACGAAACGTCTTCAAGTGTTCAGCTGCACTTGATTTGAACATTTCTTGGATAGCTAAGACCTGGATGACTGAGGACCTTCACAGACTTCCTGAATGAAGGTTTACCATTAGTTCAAACCTTGTTGTCTGGAAACATGAGCTGTCAGGTATCTGGTGTGTTTAGCTAGTTCTCCCTCCATCCCGTCCCCCCCAGGTGTTCCAGAGGAGGATGGACGGCACGTGAACTTCTACAGGGGCTGGGATCAGTACAAGCTGGGCTTTGGTAGTGCTGCTGGAGAGTACTGGCTCGGTGAGAAACCAAACCTAACTAACACTAATGTGACTTTGTGAAACTCACTGTTTCTACATGTGTATGTGTTTCAATTCAATTCAGTTTTATTTATATAGCGCCAAATCACAACAACAGTTATCTCACAGCGCTTTTCATGAAAGAGCAGGTCTAGACCGTACTCTGTGATGCTATTTACAGAAGCCCAACAGTTCCCACCAAGAGCAGCACTAGGAGACAGAGGCAAGGAAAAACTTCCTTTTAAGAGGCAGAAACCTCGAGCAGAACCATGACTCAGGGTGGGCGGCCATCTGCCTCGACCGGTTGGGGTGAAGGAGAGAGAGAGAGAGAGAGAGGGCAGGAGAGGGGAGGGAGGCAGCCTACACAATATCCACACAGAGGTACAGTAAAGGTGATGTTGCTATAGACTGAATGAAAAATGGTACAGATATTTATAGTAGTGTTAATGGTAACAATCGTAATGTTAATGATTATAATAACAATAATAACAATAGGACTAGCAACAATAGTCGTTGCAGCAGAGGGTGTCGAGCAGGAACACGGGGGCAGCAGGTGACCCGCAACCACAGATCCAGACTCCACAGCTCCAGAGCCAGAAACACCTGCAGGAAGTGATAGGAGGAGAGAGGAGAGGGATGAGAAAGCACAAGACTACCAGAAAGGGGAGAAGTTGTGTTAGTAACATGCAATAATGGGATGAGGTTGCATACAGAGGGAGAGAAAGTAGAGGAGAGAGGAGCTCAGTGCATCATGGGAAATCCCCCGGCAGTCTAGGCCTATAGCAGCATAACTAAGGGATGGTTAAGGACTCACCTGAGCCAGCCCTAACTATCAAAGAGGAAAGTCTTAAGCCTACTCTTAAATGTGGAGATGGTGTCTGCCTCCTGAACCCAAACTGGAACCTGGTTCCACAGGAGAGGAGCTTGATAGCTGAACGCTCTGGCTCCTAGTCTACTTTTGGAGACTCTAGGAACCACAAGTAACCCTGCATTCTGGGAGCGCAGTGGTCTGGTGGGGTAGTAAGGTACTATGAGCTCTTTAAGATAAGATGGTGCCTGACCATTAAGAGCTTTGTAGGTAAGAAGAATGATTTTAAATTCTATTCTGGATTTTACTGGAAGCCAATGCAAAGAAGCTAAAACGGGAGAAATATGATCTCTTTTCCTGGTTCCTGTCAGAACACATGCTGCAGCATTCTGGATCAGCTGAAGAGTCTTAATGGACTTTTTCGAGCAGCCTGATAATAAGGAATTGCAGTAATCCAGCCTAGAAGTAACAAATGCATGGACTAGTTTTTCTGCATCATTTTTAGACAGGATGTTCCTGATTTTCGCAATATTACATAGGTGAAAAAAGGCGGTCCTTGAAATTTGTTTAATGTGAGACTTAAACGACATGTCCTGATCAAAGATAACTCCAAGATTCCTCACAGTGGTGCTGGAGGCCAGGCGATGCCATCAAGGGAAACTATATCTTTAGATAATGCGTCACGGAGGTGCTTAGGCCCCAGAGCAATAACTTCAGTTTTATCTGAGTTTAACATGAGAAAATTACAGGTCATCCAGGTTTTAACATCCTGAAGGCACATTTGAAGTTTAGCTAACTGATGAGTATCATCTGCATAACAATGAAAGCTTATGGAATGTTTCCTGATAATATTGCCTAAAGGAAGCATATATAAAGTGAAGAGGATTGGTCCGAGGACAGATCCTTGAGGAACTCCATGACTAACTTTGGCGTGCATGGAGGACTCATCGTTAACATGTACAAACTGAAATCGATCTGATAAATAGGACTTAAACCAGCTTAGAGCGGTTCCTTTAATGCCAATGAAATGTTCCAGATCAAGTTTGGGCTTTTTCAGAAGAGGTTTAATTACAGCTACTTTAAAGTACTGTGGTACATAGCCTGTTGTGTTTGTGTTCAGGTCTTGAGCCTCTCTTCCACCTGACTCTGAGGAAGAAGTACGAGCTGCTGGTCGACATGGAGGACTTCAGTGGAAACAAAGTGTTCGCTCGTTACTCCTCGTTCTCCATCGACTCAGAGTCTGACGGATACAGACTGAATGTATCTGGATTCAGTAATGGAGGGGCAGGTGAGGAAGCAGCAGAAGTACTTTTGTGTTTTTCTGAGTTTCCACAGGAAGGTGATTTTCCCTAAAGTCTCCCTGAAGGACTGGCCTTATACTGGATTATTTGGGTGACTGATTGATGCAGAGCTGCACCAATCAGTGGTCTGCTTCTGTTTCATGAATCACATTCAGGTGTCTGTACCTCAGAGACTCTCTGCAGTCCATTTATCTGGACTCACTTTAGGTTGTTATGTTGCAGTCGCAGTGTTGCTGTGTTGCCTGGTTAGTGCAGTAGCTGTTTTAGTAGTAATACTTAGGTGGACAGATGTGAATGAAAGGTAGAGAAGTGGAACTGAGCACTAAAATCAGAATCAGAAGGAGCTTTACTGTCAAGTAGTGTTTTATTCAAACAAGGAATTTGCTTTGACAGTAAGGTGCTACACGTAGACAAACATACAGTTGACATAAATACATGTAGAAATATATAAATATGGAATAGACAATGTAAGTTATATAAGAATAATAAAAAAGAATAGAGAAAATATGTTAGGAGTGTGGTTTTGGTTCGGCGTTTCTCTGTGTAGCCTTGTTATTTTATTCAGTCTCATGTTCTAGTTTACTTAGTATCTGTTTTGTCTCTTATCTTAGTTCCCTGTTCTGTGACTTGTGAATGTCTTTATGTTTAATCCTAGCTTCAGCTTGTTGTGCCTGTTTGTAGTTTATTTGTGATCTGTCTGATTGTGTCTGAATTAGGTTGTTATTCTGATCTGTTACATCTTATTTTGATATGGCCTGTGTTTAGCGTTCAGTGTGTTATGTATGTTACCCCAGTAATGCCTCTGCATTTGTTGGAACTGCCTGTTCGATCATTTTGGATCGTGAATTTGATGTTGCCTCTCTAGTGTGCTGCGTTTGGGCTCATCTGAATCCCTGACAGAAGATATGCAGATATTTAAATGTGCATTATTCTGGGTTTGTGTTATGCAGAAGGATTTCAATGGAAGAGAGTATTGTGTACATAAATATAAAAAATTGAAAATATAAAAAAATATAGAACAACAAAGATTAACAATTAACAACAAATATGTGCAATGTGCCAGGGTTGTGCATGATATGAAATGAAATAATATTTACATGTGCAGAGACATTTGTATCATTTGAAAGGGGGGGGGGGGGGGGGTGTCAGAGGGGGACCTGGGCCTTGTTAATCAGGCTGCAGACGGGAAGAAAGGTTTTGGTCCTGATGGACCGCAGCCTCTTGACTCTAAACAGTTTGTGTCCGGGGTGGGAGGAGTCAGCTGCAATCTTTCCTGCTCGCCTCAGAGTCCTGGAGGAGTACAGGTCCTGAAGTGATGGAAGATTGCAGCCAATCACCTTCTCTGCAGAGCGAATGATGCGCTGCAGCCTGCCCTTGTCCCTGGCGGTGGCAGCAGCGAACCAGATGGTGATGGAGGAGGTGAGGATGGACTCAATGATGGCGGTGTAGAAGTGCACCATCATTGTCTTTGGCAGGCTGAACTTCTTGAGCTGCCGCAGGAAGTACATCCTCTGCTGGGCCTTCTTGGTGACGGAGGTGATGTTCAGCTCCCACTTGAGGTCCTGGGAGATGATGGTGCCCAGGAAGCGGAAGGAGTCCACAGTGGTGACTGGGGAGTCACACAGGATGATGGGGGAGGGTGGAGCTGGGCTCTTCCTGAAGTCCACGACCATCTCCACTGTCTTCAGATGGTCGATCTCCAGACTGTAGGCGGACTCGTCCCCACCTGAGATGAGCCCAATGAGGGTGGTGTCATCCGCAAACTTCAGGAGCTTGACAGACTGGTGACTGGAGGTGCAGCTGTTGGTGTACAGGGAGAAGAGCAGGGGGGAAAGAACGCAGCCTTGAGGGGATCCGGTGCTGATGGTCCTGGAATCAGAGACATGTTTTCCCAGCTTCAAGTGCTGCTTCCTGTCCGTCAGGAAGTCTGTGATCCACCTGCAGGTGGAGTCAGGCACGCTCAGCTGGGAGAGCTTGTCCTGCAGCAGGGCCGGGATGATGGTGATAAATGCAGAGCTGAAATCCACAAACAGGATCCTGGCGTAGGTTCCTGGGGAGTCCAGGTGCTGGAGGATGTAGTGAAGGGTCATGTTTACTGCATCATCTACGAACCTGTTGGCTCTGTAGGTGAACTGCAGGGGGTCCAGGAAGAGGGTCTGTGATGGATTTTAGGTGGGACAACAAAAGTTCAAAGGACTTCATAACCACAGAGGTCAGGGCGACGGGTCTGTAGTCGTTTAGTCCAGTGGTTTTTGGGGACAGGGATGATGGTGGAGGCTTTGAAGCAGGCTGGCACATTTCATGTCTCCAGTGATCAACACAGTGCTTCAGGGTGGATGGGGAGACAGAGTCCGGCCCAGCTGTTTGCGGGGTTTCTGCCTCTTGAACAGTCTGTTGACTTTCCCCTCTGAGATGGAGAGAGGGGGGAGGGGTGGCGCTAGCCAACTCTGAGGAGGAGGGGGGCTGATGTAGGATGTCACAGCCTCTGTAAACTCATGCAGATTGTTGGTAGCAGTCCTGAAACATCCCAGTCAGTGCAGTCCGAGCATGCCTGAAGATCCTCTACAGCTTTACTGGTCCACTTCTTTGATGTCCTCACTACAGGTTTACAGAGCTTTAGTTTCTGTCTGTAAGCAGGGATCAGATGGACCATCACGTGATCAGAGTGTCCCAGTGGAGCGCGTGTGACGGTGTGATAGGCACTGCTAACTGTGGTGTAGCAGTGATCCAAAGTGTTCCCCTCTCTGGTTGGACACTTTATAAACTGTCTGTATTTGGGGAGTTGTTTCCTTTGTTAAATTCACAGAGAACAATAACAAGGGAGTCCGAATCTTTCTGCTCCACACACAGTATCCGGTCGGCCATCACACGCTGTGCGTCATAAAACGGTTTACAGTTACTGTTAAAAAATTCCAGATCAGGAGAACAGTGCTGCTGAATCACTGTCACGTCGCTACACCAGCCATTGTTAATATAAAAACAGACACCTCCACCTTTTGTTTTGCCGGAGAGTTCTGTGTCACAGTCCACTCTGTGCAGCTGGAAGCCTGCCAGTCCGGTATCAGCTCACACAGCCACGTCTCCGTGAAGCAGAACAGAAGATGAATAAAAGTCAGTTTTTCCCCACCAGAAGCTGAAGTTCGTCCAGTTTGTTGCACAGTGAGCGCACACTGGAGGGAAATATTGCCGGTAGAGTCCCCGCCGGCGAAGGCAAAATAGCGATCTGGCTTTTTCCTCTCCTGCAGCACTTCACCGCCCGAACAACAGCGAGAGAGCCCTTCACCAAAATGTCCACTGATAACGCGAGAAAAGTGGGAACTAAATCCTCTGGAGTTGTTCCCCTGATGTTCGTGAGCTCTTCTCTGGTGAAAGAGCCCCTTGTTAGATGGTGCACCTTGATGCGCCAAAGCACATTATGGAAATCAACATATTTTTGTAATCGATGATGTAGATTATGTTGATGAATTACCCCAGCCCTATAAAGCTGGACTTTGTCAGATTGCCTGATTGAAATGAAGGTGACCTCTGGCTTCTGTAGATGATTTTCAAAATATTAGATTTAGATTGTTTCATCCAGGTGAAACATTGAGTCGATCATAAACGACCTGCTGGTGACTTCAGCTGTCTGGACCATAACTGGTCTCATCAGTCTGTCTGATAGAGGACTGCAGACTGTGAAAAGTTCAGCTGATACTTATAGATAATGCAAATTTACTAACCCTGTGGTTCTTCTGTGTGTCTGTAGGAGACTCCTTTAGTCTTCACAGCGGACAGAAGTTCTCCACCTTTGACAAAGACCAGGACTCCTCCTCTGGCAACTGTGCCAGATCATACCTGGGGGCGTTCTGGTACAACAACTGTCAGCATACAAACCCTAACGGGGTTTATCGCTGGGGGGCTGACAGCACTATCCATGCTGTTGGAGTGGACTGGTCTGCTTGGAAGGGTCTTGACTACTCCCTGAAGACCATCAGCATGAAGATCCGTCCTGTGCAGTAGTTCTCCAGGACCAACGTACAGCAGAATATCAGCAGCTGATCTCTCTCCTCATTTCTTTCTCTTTCTCTCATTAAGCATGTAATCTCACAACGGGCCTTATTTTCCTGAAACTGGGCACGAGCACAATCCACCAGCAGCAGAACACCAACTCAGATTAGTCCTTTTTGTTACCATCTGTGGCTCAAAGCGGTCGCAGCTCGGCGCAGCGTGGAAGAGAGGCTGAATAAATGATTAGTAGGAGGAGCACAGAATCAGCAGGTGGAGCTTCAGTAACGACCAATCACATGACATCCTTTTTAAAAGCAGCACAGACCAAGTGGACCAGGACGAGTCAGGCCGAGGCGTCTATGAGAAATAAAGAAGGCTCCGAACACAAATGTGGAACATCCCAAATATTAATATACGTTAGCAACACATCAGGATTTCAGGCCAGTTTGAGAAGTAAAATGTCACTGCACCACCTGACCTGCTCCAACAGCCTCAGCTGCACCACTCCACCTTCCACCAGTGGAAAGTCAGCTGGCTGCAGTTGGGCTGCTGCTGGATTTGTGCCGGCAGGAAAGTAGGGCCCAGAATCTTGAAATGGAAACAGATATTTAGAGTTTCATTGTGTGAAAATCGCTGCATTAACTGCCAACACAATCTGAAAAGAGGAAAAAGGAATGAAAAGGAAAGTGTCAGCAAATCTTTGCAGTTCAGTTCCAGCCAGTTGATGAAACAGCAGTGAAGGTAAACAGGAGGTCAGTAACTGACAGAAATGTTTCCATCTCAAATGAAAGAGTTTGATTGTGTGTGAGCAGCTGCTGGCTGGAAAGTCTTCAGTCAAACAGCTGTTGGTGTAGAGAAATGAGTCTCTGCTGGTTCAGATGTTACCTTCAGTCTGCTGGCTGCAACTAAACACACTCAGCTTTAAAGTCAAACTCACTAGTTTCAACACAACGTTTGGTGGAGGTTTGAAACCCTAATGTGAATCATTATCTGCTGTATGCTGACAATAAATGAGAAGCTGAGCATGAAGCTGATCTGATGTCTTCACTGTGTCTCCTGTGTCTCTGTCTGGATTCTCTCTGGTCAGAAGTTCAGAGGTCTCTTTCCTTCCTGTTCACAAACACAAATGATCATGAGTCGCTGCCCTCTGGTGGTCACAGTGACAAACTCCAGCTCCACCTTCTGCAGAGACAAAAATCTTTTTTTTGCGATGAAATTGTGGGAATAAGTGAAAATTGCAAAGGTGGATTTTTACTTGATGGAAATGTTATATTTTACTGTGTTTACTGTTTTACCTTTATATGCCTTACTATAATTGTTACGTCAAATTACAGTCCAACAACATTGACAACGGAACAACTTCTCTCTGTGATTATGGTCAGTAGTGATGAAACGCAATCTGTAGAGCAGTTTGTCCATTTGGGCTACTGTAGAAACATGGCGGTGGAACATGGTGGCGTCCATGTAAGAGGAGCCGCGGTTATGTAAGTAAAGTTATTTGTGTAGCAACTTTAACAGATAAAAATCACAAAGTGCTTCACAGTAAAATGTAATACAACAAAGTAAAATACAATGTATGAAACACAGAAACAAAAACCATAAAATACCCCCTTCTAACTAAAAGCTTGCTTGAATAGCAGTGTCTTCAGTTGCTTTTTAAAAGAATCAACAGAATTCACACAGCGTAGAAAGGGAGACAAAGCCTTCCACAGCCTCGGTGCCGCTGCTTGGAACGAACGATCCCCTCTGGTTTTAAAATGAGTCTAGGGAACCACTAACAACCTTTGACCTGATGACCTCAAACTACGGGTCGAAGTATGAAGCTGTATCAACTCAGAGACGTAGGGAGGAACCTGACCGTGCAGGGCTCTAAAAGTAAGGACCAGGATTTTAAACTGAATTCTATACTGGACTGGTAACCAGTGAAGTGCTGCTAAAACAGGTGTGATGTGCGCTCTTTTGTTAATGTGAGTTAAAAGCCTTGCAGCAGAGTTCTGAACAGCCTGGAGACGGTAAAGCTCCTTCTTGCTCAAACAAGTAAAAAGACTGTTACAGTAATGTAAAGGAGAGGAAATAAAAGCATGAATGATCATCTCCAACTCACCCTTCGACACCAGTGTTCTTAATTTGGATATATTCCTTAGTTGGAAGAAACAGTTTCTGACTAGTTGTTTGGAGTGCTGCTCTAAGGACATCGCTGAATCAAAAACTACACCTGAGCTCCTGAGGCTCAACAATATGCTGTTTAATCAGTTAATATGTAGATATAAATGTCTCATATAACATAACGGTTCATTATGTAAGGTCTTTCTACACCACTGAAAACATAGTTATGGATCTTATATTGAATTTCTGTCAATAGATCCTGTTTATTGATACTTAGTGTTCTCAGAGGCATCAGTACTGGTATTAATAGTCATGTTAATATCCACTTAGTTATAAAGCAACATGAACCACTGTACTATTTAAACTGCTTTAAATACTGACACAAGCTCACAGCGACACTGGGCTAAAAGTTCACCAGCAAGGCCGACTGTCTCTAAAATATGTTACTTTTTTATAATTTAGTTTTGGTTCATTGTTAAAATCAAATTCAAACAGATTGACTTGACTTGTTATTTTGTTTCTACAGTGACCTGCTGATAAGCAGTGGGGAAAAGATGGATGGATAATTCAACATGAAGCTGTATTTTTCTTTTTCAAAGCTGGTTTTAAATTGAACTGGAGCTCAGAAAGTTGCATGTATAACTAAGCTCTACTTCCTTTGGAATGAGCACACCCAGTTGTGTGTGTGTTTTTAGATGGGTTATGCAAACCCTCAGCAGATGGCTGCAGGCATTCACACTTGCCTGTACAGCCGAGCCTTCAAATGAGAGCTGAAATTCTGAACTCTTGTCTCACACTCGGGGCGGCTGTGGCTCAGCGGGTGGAGCGGGTTGCCCATTAATTGGAAGGTCAGCGGTTCAATCCCCAGCTCCTCCAGGCTGCGTGTCAAAGCGTGCTTGGGCAAGATACTGAACCCTGAATTGAATATTATATATAATAATGTCATTTTCTGCACACTGGTCTTAGCACTTAAGCTCAGTGTATGAATGCAGTGTAAAAAAGTGCTTTGAGTGGTTGAAAAGACTGGAAAGGTGCTATATACAAATACAGAGCATACTCATCTTTTGATCTTCAACCCAAATAAACAACCAAAATAAAGGAATTTGCCTTAGCGTTACTTTAGGAGGAGACTGTATAGGAAAACACCTAATCATAAACACTGACGCTTCACTGTCAGAGTGAATTAATATAGATCATATGAGCAGTTATTGAAATGAAGCCATGTTCAGAGGAGAAAGTAGAAAGTAGTCCTTGAGTAAATGTACTCAGTTACTTTCCCCTGCGTCTCCTCAGCCTGAGATCACTGACACGTTAAAGCTTCAACAGAGTTGATAATCAAATCAAGTCTGCTCCAGTTAGCCAACAGTGAAGTGAATCTGATGAGGGAATGAGATCAGGTGAGGAGGTGGGCGGGGCAGTAAGGTGGAGGGGAAAGGAGGGACAGTCCGAGGACACCTGGTGGACGGAGGGGAAATAGCAATGAATGGGCCTGTGGAGTCACAAGGCTCTACTCGTGTCTCTCTTTGGTGCCTCAGAATCAGAAAGAAATCAGAAATACTTTATTGATCCCCGAGGGGAAATTCTTTTGTCACAATTGCACACTTGTCAAGGTAGATAGAAGAGTATATAAACAGAAGAGTATAAATATAGAATATAAAGACAAATATAAAGGAGTGTGGGTATGTACAATATTTACATTATTAAGAATGATTATGGAGAACCAAAAAGGACTAGTGAATAAACAGCAGCAGACAATACTGCACATTAATTATTAAACAGGTAATATTGGACAGAAAGTAGATAATGAGGTCTAGTTTAATAACTGACTAAGTGTCAGACACTTAGAGGGAGGAGTTATAAAGTTTGATGGCCACAGGCAGGAACGATTTCCTGTGGCGCTCTGTGGTGCATTCTGGGGGAATGAGTCTGTCACTGAAAGTGCTCCTGTGTTTGAGCAGCAGGTCATGGAGCGGGTGGGAGACATTGTCCAAGATGACATGTAGTTTGGACAGCATCCTCCTCTCTGACACCACCGACAGAGAGTCCAGCTCCGCCCCCACAACGTCACTGGCCCTGGATCAGTTTGTTGAGTCTGTTGGCGTCCGCTACCCTCAGCCTGCTGTCCCAGCATGCAACAGCAAACAGGACAGCACTGGCCACCACAGACTCATAAAACATCCTCAGCATCGTCCTGCAGATGTTGAAGGACCTCAGCCTCCTCAGAGACGGCTTTGGCCCTTCCTGTAGAGGGCCTCAGTGTTCTTGGCCCAATCCAGTTTATTGTCCATGTGCACTCCCAGGTATTTGTAGTCCTCCACAATGTCCACAGGGACCCCCTGGATGGAAACAGGGGTCACTGGTGCCTTTGCTCTCCTTAGATCCACCACCAGCTCTTTAGTCTTTGTCACGTTGAGCTGTAGGTGGTGTAACGAGGCAAGATGTCTTCCACAGCACAGGGACCCTTTGGAGACATGGTGAAGGACTCCACATAGCTGGGGGGCACAGGCTTTGAGCACCCCGGGACACCATCAGGGCCTCCTCGAGATTAAACCAGGAAACGTGTTTTTAGGAGGAGACCTCCTCTCCTCTGAAGCCTCAGCTGAGGCTGAATCAGCTGATCCCAGCTGTCAATCATCTCTAACAGAAAGTTGTCTGAGGTCCTTTTGTTGTTCAGAGAATGGAAACAGATTTTTAACCAGATGTTGAATCAGAAATCGAATCAAACATGAAACTTGGGAGTGAAACACTTTAAAGACTTCGGTGAAGGCTGCTCTGTGTGTCCTCGCTCCTCGGAGAACAAATAAGAGAGTGGAGGTGCATCTCTCCTCCGCCCACCTGCCTGTCACCTGATCGACCTCAGCCTGCCATCTTGAAACATCGGTGGATCCTTTGCGTTTCTTTTCAGCACGGTGACGAATAAAATAGGACGATGACGAGGAGCTCAAGGAGAGGAATGGAGGAGATTTTGCTCGTAGTGCTTTTAGACTTCTTCTTAGGGCATTTACTTATAGTGGAGTATTTTCACAGAATGGTATTAATAAAGTAAAGGATCAGGAATTTCTTTCAGTACTGCTGCAACTCAAAGACAAAATAATGCAAAACAAAGAAGACGTAGACTAAGGGAATCTGAAAGAAACAAAACTGCCTCGATCCTGCAGAGTATTGATACACACAGTATCTTATCGGTGTGAAGCAGCAGCTGTGCAGCTCTGACCTTCATGTTCAACAGAGAGTTTCATGCTGATCCAAACCTCACAGAGCTCTGAGTCACTAACATGGTCAGGAGAACGAACGAGACTTTAAGTGCAGCAGCCTGAAATATCTCTTAACATGGTCCAAGTACCACCCGGCCCAGCCGGCACAGACACGTGACCCGGTGAACACTCAGTGTGCGCAGACCTCAGTCCTCAACAGGAAAACGGTCTGTGGAACCGCACTCCTGCCCTGCAGCACCCCCTCAGTGGAGGTGAGTCCCCACACCGTGATGGCATCTCAGGTTTGGGTGCCAACAATGTTGTGTAATACAAATGCACACACAGTCAAGGACGTAGGTTTCCACCTGTTCTGCCAAATGTTGTATTGGTGTGAAAGCGCAGATTAATGATTTATTAATCTTTGGATTATAAATAAGAGAGAGAGACATCCGAGACATCAGAGCGTTCAGACACACCGACATCTGGATTTGCATCGGCAGAAATCTGACAATGAAGGTAAGTTTTTAACTTTAACTGTCTGTCTGAATGTTTATCAGCAGTTTGAACATGTTAACAGATTCAGTGAGATTATTTGAACTATTGTTTGCTGACATGTTTCTCCCTATTAAAGCTTAACACTATTTAGAGCTTCACTAGGCTGATTCAGCCTCTCTGGCTACCTGCGTACAATATCTCACAAAGTGAGTCCATCCCTCACATTTCTGTAAATATCTGATTCTATCTTTTCATGTTTCAACACTGAAGAAATGACACTTTGCTCCAATGTAAAGTAGTGAGAGTACAGCTTGTATAACAGTGTAAAGTAGTGAGAGTACAGCTTGTATAACAGTGTAAGTAGTGAGCGTACAGCTTGTATAACAGTGTAAAGTAGTGAGCGTACAGCTTGTATAACAGCGTAAAGTAGTGAGCGTACAGCTTGGATAACAGCGTAAAGTAGTGAGTGTACAGCTTGTGTAACATGTATAACAGTGTAAAGTAGTGAGCATACAGCTTGTATAACAGCGTAAAGTAGTGAGCGTACAGCTTGGATAACAGCGTAAAGTAGTGAGCGTACAGCTTGGATAACAGCGTAAAGTAGTGAGTGTACAGCTTGTGTAACATGTATAACAGTGTAAAGTAGTGAGTGTACAGCTTGTGTAACATGTATAACAGTGTAAAGTAGTGAGTGTACAGCTTGGATAACAGCGTAAAGTAGTGAGTGTACAGCTTGAATAACAGCGTAAAGTAGTGTGCGTACAGCTTGGATAACAGCGTAAAGTAGTGAGTGTACAGCTTGAATAACAGCGTAAAGTAGTGTGCGTACAGCTTGGATAACAGCGTAAAGTAGTGAGTGTACAGCTTGTGTAACATGTATAACAGTGTAAAGTAGTGAGCGTACAGCTTGTGTAACATGTATAACAGCGTAAAGTAGTGAGCGTACAGCTTGGATAACAGCGTAAAGTAGTGAGTGTACAGCTTGTGTAACATGTATAACAGTGTAAAGTCGTGAGCATACAGCTTGTGTAACATGTATAACAGTGTAAAGTAGTGAGCGTACAGCTTGTGTAACATGTATAACAGTGTAAAGTAGTGAGTGTACAGCTTGTGTAACATGTATAACAGTGTAAAGTAGTGAGCGTACAGCTTGGATAACAGCGTAAAGTAGTGAGTGTACAGCTTGGATAACAGCGTAAAGTAGTGAGTGTACAGCTTGGATAACAGCGTAAAGTAGTGAGTGTACAGCTTGTGTAACATGTATAACAGTGTAAAGTAGTGAGCGTACAGCTTGTGTAACATGTATAACAGTGTAAAGTAGTGAGCATACAGCTTGTGTAACATGTATAACAGTGTAAAGTAGTGAGCGTACAGCTTGTGTAACATGTATAACAGCGTAAAGTAGTGAGCGTACAGCTTGGATAACAGCGTAAAGTAGTGAGCATACAGCTTGTGTAACATGTATAACAGTGTAAAGTAGTGAGTGTACAGCTTGTGTAACATGTATAACAGTGTAAAGTAGTGAGCGTACAGCTTGTGTAACATGTATAACAGCGTAAAGTAGTGTGCGTACAGCTTGGATAACAGCGTAAAGTAGTGAGCATACAGCTTGTGTAACATGTATAACAGTGTAAAGTAGTGAGCATACAGCTTGTGTAACATGTATAACAGCGTAAAGTAGTGAGCGTACAGCTTGGATAACAGCGTAAAGTAGTGAGCATACAGCTTGTGTAACATGTATAACAGCGTAAAGTAGTGAGCGTACAGCTTGGATAACAGCGTAAAGTAGTGAGCATACAGCTTGTGTAACATGTATAACAGTGTAAAGTAGTGAGTGTACAGCTTGTGTAACATGTATAACAGTGTAAAGTAGTGAGCGTACAGCTTGTGTAACATGTATAACAGCGTAAAGTAGTGAGCGTACAGCTTGGATAACAGTGTAAAGTAGTGAGCATACAGCTTGTGTAACATGTATAACAGTGTAAAGTAGTGAGCGTACAGCTTGTGTAACATGTATAACAGTGTAAAGTAGTGAGCGTACAGCTTGGATAACAGTGTAAAGTAGTGAGCATACAGCTTGTGTAACATGTATAACAGTGTAAAGTAGTGAGTGTACAGCTTGTATAACAGTGTAAAGTAGTGAGCGTACAGCTTGTGTAACATGTATAACAGTGTAAAGTAGTGAGTGTACAGCTTGTGTAACATGTATAACAGTGTAAAGTAGTGAGTGTACAGCTTGTATAACAGTGTAAAGTAGTGAGCATACAGCTTGTGTAACATGTATAACAGTGTAAAGTAGTGAGCGTACAGCTTGTGTAACATGTATAACAGTGTAAAGTAGTGAGTGTACAGCTTGTATAACAGTGTAAAGTAGTGAGCGTACAGCTTGTATAACAGCGTAAAGTAGTGAGCGTACAGCTTGGATAACAGCGTAAAGTAGTGAGCATACAGCTTGTGTAACATGTATAACAGCGTAAAGTAGTGAGCGTACAGCTTGGATAACAGCGTAAAGTAGTGAGCATACAGCTTGTGTAACATGTATAACAGTGTAAAGTAGTGAGTGTACAGCTTGTGTAACATGTATAACAGTGTAAAGTAGTGAGCGTACAGCTTGTGTAACATGTATAACAGCGTAAAGTAGTGAGCGTACAGCTTGGATAACAGTGTAAAGTAGTGAGCATACAGCTTGTGTAACATGTATAACAGTGTAAAGTAGTGAGCGTACAGCTTGTGTAACATGTATAACAGTGTAAAGTAGTGAGCGTACAGCTTGGATAACAGTGTAAAGTAGTGAGCGTACAGCTTGGATAACAGTGTAAAGTAGTGAGCGTACAGCTTGGATAACAGCGTAAAGTAGTGAGCATACAGCTTGTGTAACATGTATAACAGCGTAAAGTAGTGAGCGTACAGCTTGGATAACAGCGTAAAGTAGTGAGCATACAGCTTGTGTAACATGTATAACAGTGTAAAGTAGTGAGTGTACAGCTTGTGTAACATGTATAACAGTGTAAAGTAGTGAGCGTACAGCTTGTGTAACATGTATAACAGCGTAAAGTAGTGAGCGTACAGCTTGGATAACAGTGTAAAGTAGTGAGCATACAGCTTGTGTAACATGTATAACAGTGTAAAGTAGTGAGCGTACAGCTTGTGTAACATGTATAACAGTGTAAAGTAGTGAGCGTACAGCTTGGATAACAGTGTAAAGTAGTGAGCATACAGCTTGTGTAACATGTATAACAGTGTAAAGTAGTGAGTGTACAGCTTGTATAACAGTGTAAAGTAGTGAGCGTACAGCTTGTGTAACATGTATAACAGTGTAAAGTAGTGAGTGTACAGCTTGTGTAACATGTATAACAGTGTAAAGTAGTGAGTGTACAGCTTGTATAACAGTGTAAAGTAGTGAGCATACAGCTTGTGTAACATGTATAACAGTGTAAAGTAGTGAGCGTACAGCTTGTGTAACATGTATAACAGTGTAAAGTAGTGAGTGTACAGCTTGTATAACAGTGTAAAGTAGTGAGCGTACAGCTTGTATAACAGTGTAAAGTAGTGAGCGTACAGCTTGTATAACAGTGTAAAGTAGTGAGCGTACAGCTTGTAAAGTAGTGAGTGTACAGCTTGTATAACAGTGTAAAGTAGTGAGCGTGCAGCTTGTATAACAGTGTAAAGTAGTGTGTACAGCTTGTATAACATTGTAAAGTAGTGAGTAAACAGCTTGTAAAGTAGTGAGCGTACAGCTTGTATAACAGTGTAAAGTAGTGAGCGTACAGCTTGTATAACAGTGTAAAGTAGTGAGTGTACAGCTTGTATAACAGTGTAAAGTAGTGAGTAAACAGCTTGTAAAGTAGTGAGTGTACAGCTTGTATAACAGTGTAAAGTAGTGAGTGTACAGCTTGTAGAACAGTGTAAAGTAGTGAAGCTTGTAAACAGCTTGTAAAGTAGTGAGCGTGCAGCTTGTATAACAGTGTAAAGTAGTGAGCGTGCAGCTTGTATAACAGTGTAAAGTAGTGAGCGTGCAGCTTGTATAACAGTGTAAAGTAGTGAGCGTGCAGCTTGTATAACAGTGTAAAGTAGTGTGTACAGCTTGTATAACAGTGTAAAGTAGTGAGTAAACAGCTTGTAAAGTAGTGAGCGTGCAGCTTGTATAACAGTGTAAAGTAGTGCAGCTTGTATAACAGTGTAAAGTAGTGAGCGTACAGCTTGTATAACAGAGTAAAGTAGTGAGCGTGCAGTTTGTATAACAGTGTAAAGTAGTGCAGCTTGTATAACAGTGTAAAGTAGTGAGCGTACAGCTTGTATAACAGTGTAAAGTAGTGAGCGTACAGCTTGTATAACAGTGTAAAGTAGTGAGCGTACAGTTTGTATAACAGAGTAAAGTAGTGAGCGTACAGTTTGTATAACAGTGTAAAGTAGTGCAGCTTGTATAACAGTGTAAAGTAGTGAGCGTGCAGCTTGTATAACAGTGTAAAGTAGTGCAGCTTGTATAACAGTGTAAAGTAGTGAGCGTACAGTTTGTATAACAGTGTAAAGTAGTGAGCGTACAGTTTGTATAACAGAGTAAAGTAGTGAGCGTACAGTTTGTATAACAGTGTAAAGTAGTGAGCGTACAGCTTGTATAACAGTGTAAATCTGCTGTCCCCTCAAAATAACACATCACACAGCCGTTAATGTCTAAACCGCTGGCAACAAAAGAGAGGACACCCCTAAGTGAAAATGTCCACATTGGGACCGAAGTGTCAATATTTTGTGTGGTCACCATTATTTCCCAGCGCTGCCTTAACCCTCGTGGGCCTGGAGTTCAGCAGAGCTTCACAGGTTGGCTCTGGAGTCCTCTTCCACTCCTCCATGACGACATCACGGAGCTGGTGGATGTTAGAGACCTTACGCTCCTCCACCTCCCGTTTGAGGACGCCCCACAGAGGCTCAGTAGGGTTCAGGTCTGGAGACATGCTGGGACAGTCCATCACCTTTACCCTCAGCTTCTTTAGCAAGGCAGTGGTCCTCCTCCTTATTCAGACCTGAGACCTTGTCTAACGAGTCACATGACACCGGGGAGGGAAAATGGCTAATTGGGTCCAATTAGGACATTTTCACTTAGGGGTGTCCTCACTTTTGTTGCCAGCGGTTTAGACATTAATGGCTGTGTTATTTTGAGGGGACAACAGATTTACACCGTTATACAAGCTGCACACTCACTACTTTACACTGTTATACAAGCTGCACACTCACTACTTTACATTGTAGCAAAGTGTCATTTCTTCAGTGTTGTTACAGGAAAAGAGAGAATCAGATATTTAAGATGTGAGGGACTTTTTTTCAAATTGAAAGGTAAAACCTTCAGCACCGACTGGCTGCAGAGGCCAAACTCTGTTCAAAAACTAAATAACCTGTCTGTTCCAGCTGGTATCAGTCGTCTTCCTCCTCCTGGCTCCTCAGTTGAGCAGCTGCCAGGAGCTCGTCCTCCCACTGGACTGCAGTGACATCTATAACCATGACAACAGCCAACCCAGTGGAGTGTACACCATCTATCCCATCGGAGCCACCTCTGCTGTCCAGGTACACACACATTTAACAGATAAAAGTGTTTGACTTTCAATTCAAGTCCATTTTATTTATGGAGCACCAATTCGTAATAGAAATTATCACAAATTTTTCATAGAGCTCGATTGTAGTCTAGGAGTCCCACCATGATCAAGTACTTGGCCACAGTAGCAAGGAAAAACCTTGCAGGTAGAAACCTCGAGCAGAACCTGGACGCAGGGTGGTTTGACAGAGAGACATGGTAGCACAATGCAAGTTTTACATAGAGCTTGGAGAGGGAGAGGAGGATCGTAGTGCATCATGGGATAGTCACCACCACCAGTAGTAGTACTACTAGTAGGAGTAGTAGTAGTACTAGTGCAGTTTACATATTTAATATTCCCAGGTGGATAAACTGACTAATGAGTGTGTGTGTCTGTGTGTAGGTGTACTGTGACATGGACTCACTAGGAGGACGGTGGACGGTGAGTATTTTAACTCAAGTACCAAATCTGGCTCAGCAGTTCTCAAATCCAGTTGAGACCAGGAACGAGACAGGAGAACTGAACTGATACACAAAGGGTTTCCCAGTAAATTCCTGCAAAACCAGACAAAGAGTGGCGGATCAGCCTGACGGTGATGTCACGGTTCTAGAGACACAAACCATCAACATGCTACCATTTAATATTTTAAAACGCCATCACCCAAATGTGTCTATTACAGCACTTAAGCCTCGCTATGATATTCTTTGACTTGTGCATCAACGTGTCCGTTGTTCCTGACCTGAAAAGACAAATCCAGCAACTGATTTATGTGATGTACTTCCTGAATATCAGAATCAGAAGTAAGGAGATCAAAGAAACCTACAAGTATACAAAAAATACAGTAATACTATAATACAGTGTTGACAGGTATGTGCAAAAGTTCACAACATTAGCATAAAGCACAGTTGAGTAAAGTGTGGGGGTCAGGTGTGTGTATAAGTGTGTGTTTGGGGAGGGGGGCATGAGAGTCAGTGACAGTGGGGTACCGGGCCTTGTTGAGGAAGCCCACTGCCATCGGGCCGTGGCGAGAGGTTTTGGTCCTGATGGACCGCAGCCTTCTGCCAGAGGGGAGAATCTGAAACAGTTTGTGTCGGGGATGGAAGGGGTCAGCTGCAATCTCTCCTGCACGCCTCAAAGTCCTGGAGGCGTGCAGGTCCTGACGAAATAGAAGGTGACAACCAATCGGTAGTACTGGTTCAGCTCATTTACCAGGCGAGAGTCGTTGATGGAGTGGGGGGCTTTGGGTTTATAGTTTGTGATCTGTCTGAACCCCTCCAGACAGAAGTGGCGTTGTTTTCAGAGAACTGGTTCTTTAGTCTCTCTGGGTACAGTCATTTAGCTTCTCGCACCTCCTTGCCAGACCTGTACTTTAACACCCTGAACCCGGCTCGGCCCCCATTCCTATATGCCTCCTCCTTCTGCAACCTTAGCGGTCTGAGTTGAGCTATAAACTCCCTGGTGCGTGTTGGTATACAGCTAACCTCACAGAAACTGATGTCAGCTGTATACCAACACGCACCAGGATGAGTTATAACAATGACAAACCCTGGTTTAAAGCTAAATTCAGACAAAGACGTCTTCAGTTCTGAGCGACTGGTAGGGAAACTGTCGTTACAACAATCAAGAGCACTAAAATACCAGTGTTATTGATGACCTTGACAACGACCCCACAGAGATTAAATAGCTGAGTTACCCTACCAGTCAGTCACAACTGCATAAGTCTTGAAAACAAAGTCACAAAACGTCTTCAAGTATCTTCAATCTAGTCCAGCTGCACTTGATTTTAACCTTTCTTGGATATCTATGACCTTAACAGACTTCCTGAATGAAGGCTTACCACTGGTTCAAACCTTTGTGCCTGGAAACATGAGCTGTCAGGTATCTGGTGTGTTTAGCTAGTTCTCCCTCCATCCCGTCCCCCCCAGGTGTTCCAGAGGAGGATGGACGGCACCGTGAACTTCTACAGGGGCTGGGATCAGTACAAGATGGGCTTTGGTAGCGCTGCTGGAGAGTACTGGCTCGGTGAGAAACCAAACCTAACTAACACTAATGTGACTTTGTGAAACTCACTGTTCATAACGTTCAAACATTAAACTGAAGTTTGCAGGTGTAAGGATCCAGTCAGCTCATGGTTTAGTACAGTACATGATGTTGATGGTTAAAAACTCCACCTCATGAGTTTCTATGTGTTTGTGTTCAGGTCTTGAGACTCTCTTCCACCTGACTCTGAGGAAGAAGTACGAGCTGCTGGTCGACATGGAGGACTTCAGTGGAAACAAAACGTTCGCTCGTTACTCCTCGTTCTCCATCGACTCAGAGTCCTACGGATACAGACTGAATGTATCTGGATTCAGTAATGGAGGGGCAGGTGAGGAAGCAGCAGAAGTACTTTTGTGTTTTACTGAGTTTCCACAGGAAGGTGATTTTCCCTAAAGTCTCTCTGAATAACTGGCCTTATACTGGATTATTTGGGCGGTCCTTATGCTAATGACTGATGCAGAGCTGCACCAATCAGTGGTCTGCTTCTGTTTCATGAATCACATTCAGGTGTCTGTACCTCAGAGACTCTCTGCAGTCCATTTATCTGGACTCACTTTAGGTTGTTATGTTGCAGGAACAGAAGTACAGATAGTAGGAGTGGTAGCAGAGACATGTTTAAACTTATATAATTGATATATTAATGATACTTTATGATTATATGATTATTTTGATTATAGACCATAGAGTACGGTCTAGACCTGCTCTTTTATGAAAAGCGCTGTGAGATAACTGTTGTTGTGATTTGGCGCTATATAAATAAAATTGAATTGAATTATTTTATTACCTTCAGGGAACTGTTTTTATAATCTTTACTCACTGCTAATTAGTTTACAGACACTCTCAGCTGCATCATGTGGTGTTGAAGTCTTATAGCTGACTCGATATGTGGGCATATTATTTTAATTAAATCATAATAACCAGTAAACGTCAGCAGTTCATGGGTGTGTTGAATGTCTGGTTAGTTCATTATGTGTTTGCTATCATGGATGTTGTTAGGCCTATTTTAGGAGGGCTGAAGCTACCCTAAAATGGTTCTATTCTCCCCCAAATAATAAGAAAGAATTATTAGATTTACAATTTTATTTACAGTGCAGACATGTACTCAACAAAAAGAAGCAAGAATAATACAAATAAATTTTGTATTCTTTGAGGATACATTTGGTGAAACCTCTCTTATTCAACATAGTTCCCAGGTAGAAAAAGGTGAAATTCCCCATGGCAAACCCAACTCACAGGAAGCTTGGACTAATTTATTCCTGGCTGAACCTAGATCCCAGCCACTACATGGGGAAGTGGTTTCTTCTTCTGTTTCTTCTTTGACCTTTGAGCTAGATGTTTTGCACCTTTTGCAGAGCATTGACTCCAAGAAGGCAGCAGGGCCAGATGGACTTGATCCTGTTTTGTTAAATGGCAGCAGAAACTATAGTGAAGCCACTCACTTACATGTTTAACCTGTTCATTTACACAGATACAGTGCCTTTTTCCTGGAAACAGGCTTACGTCACGCCATTACTGAAAGCTGGGGATCCATTTGACACAAATAATTATAGACCTATCTCAAATCTTTTGGTTTTAGCAAAGAATTTGGAGCTTTTAGTGTCTGATCAATTAAAAACTTTTCTGGTTTCACAAAACATCCTTAACGACATGCAATCTGGTTTTAGATCTGGCCAGAGTACAGTTTATCCCTCTCTGATGACATAAAAGCGGTGATTGATTAAAAAGTTATGCTGTATGGCTGTGGTCATGACCTTACATACAGGAGACCATTTCATGTTAATCAAAACCAAACCTTGGTTTGGTTAATCAAACCAAAACCTTGATGTTGGGCATAGAGCTGTAAATTGTTTTCATAGCTATCTCTCTGAACGGACGCAAATTGCAAGGCATGGGAATGTAACATCTGACCCTGTTGTCCTAAGAACGGGTGTCCCACAAGGATCAGTTCTGGGTCCTTTGCTTTTATCATCTACATAAACAATGTCTGCAGTAAGTTTAAACACTCACAGTATCATTTGTATTCAGATGATACTGTAACGCCCCTACACCTGAGACTGCCTGTGCAAATTTGCAGTTAGACTTTGCCTCATTACAATCTGCCCTGTTTGATTTGAAGCTAGTTTTAAATGCAAAAAAGACAAAGGCGATGATATTTGCACCTATAAATACTAAAGTCCCACCTCTTGCTTTTAACACATTGCAAGATGACGCCATTTAACTTGTTGATACTTAATACTTGGGTATCTGGCTGGACAAAGGTTTTACCTTTAAAAAACATATTGAAGCTCTTGCTACAAAACTTAAATTTACCCTGGCATTCTTATATAGATTGAAATCTTGCTTTTTTAGGACTACACAAAAAAAACTGGTTGCAGGATTATTCCTTTCTCAGCTAGATTATGGTGATATCATCTATCAATTTGCACGTCCATCTACTCTGTCGAAGCTTGACCCTCTTTATCATGCGGCTCTCAGGTTCATCACAAATGCTGGCTATCAGACACATTACTGCATCTTACACAGTATGGTAAATTGGCCGTCACTCAAAGTGCGCAGGATGCTACATTGGTACATTTTTATTTTTAAAGCTATTTTAGGTCTTATGCCTTCTTATATCTGTTTAAAGTTTGCGCAAAGTACATATCATTTAAGATCTAGTGACTGACTACTTTGTAAGGTACCAAGAACGAGGACCGACGCAGGAAAGAGGAATCTGTCTTACTATGGCCCTTCGCCCTGGAATGAACTCCAGTCATGGCTTAAGATTGGTGCACTAATTTCCTTAGCTGCTTTTAAAAAAAGAATATCTGACGTATGCACTTGTTTTTAATTAACGGTAGGTAGATCTCTACATTTAGTCCTTATTTCGTTTGTTATACGTATATTTGAAACTCATTCAAATATTTGTAACTTTGTGTAAATCTGTATTGTATTTTAATTTACGTAATGTATTGTTTTTCAACTTCCATCCATCCATCGTCAGCCGCTTATCCTGTGTAGAGGGTCGCGGGGGGGCTGGAGCCAATCCCAACCACTCACACTCACCCTTACCCCTAAGGGCAATTTTGGAGACACCAGTTAACCTAGTCCGCATTCTTTGAA
>NW_024044422.1:0-32026 GCF_014851395.1 Micropterus salmoides | reverse complement strand
CACATTAAAATATAATAAAAGTTACAGTGCAGTGTACAATCAGGGTTAAAAGAGTTAAATGGAAAATAAAAACAGGCTGAGGGGTTGAGCAAATAATTGAGTTACAATTATTTTTGAAAAGATAATAAACAGAGAAGTACACTTAATCTACTCTCTGTACTCGGGTCCATAGCGATCTTTGGGTCCACTGAAACTCCCAAAACCCCCATACAAATTTATTGTGTAAAATGCATAATTTCACCGTTTTAATAGCTTTCTTTTTTTGGAACGAGGTTATTTTTCCAATAACGTTATATAATTTAATTTCTTACTTATGTGAATTTGGCTTGGTATTAGTGAATTTGTGGATATAATTATAATAAACATTCACCATTTGTAAAACCAAAAATGACATTTTTATACAGTTAGGTTTAAAATGTACAAAATCACAGTAAATACTAGGCTATCAGTTACAAATTAATTCACATCTTTCCACAGTTTCTTGGTGTAAATACAATGCCAGAATAAATAGACTATAGTTTCTTCATACAGATCAAAGTAGGAGCACATAATGTCAGTATCTTTCCTATCCTAACCCAACTTGACCAGAAAGTATTTTACAAGGTATAAACTTCTAGAAACTCATGTTTAAATGTCTTCCTTTTTTATATATGTATAGAATATAAATTGACAATAGATAAAGATAATAAATATCTCCCCTTGACGGGGACAAGAAATCCATCCGTCGTCAGCCGCTTATCCTGTGTACAGGGTCGCGAGGGGCTGGAGCCATCTCTCTCTATCTATTTTACCATTAATTCACAAAGAGGAACAGAGAGCATAGATGACAGAACTATGGACCTTCTACAAGTAAATATTCAGACATAGGCTCTGACTCTGAGCTACCTGGGAGGCTGAACTCTGGGCTATCCCTTAACCACTAGCAGTAGCACTGGATGGAAATAGCCTGTCAGATTGGCACAAAAGTAAAAAACCCAAATACATAAATGTGAATGTCATTGCATATTATTTAATGTCTTACTTCACGACGTAGACTAATGTCTGATGTTAAAGCCAGTTCTCTAACAGTCTTCACTACTAACTTGGTATTTCACTAGTTATAGTTGTCTAGTCAGCTGACCTGCAGTTTCTGCAGACGCGAGGACATTTCCGGATCACGTGCCGGTTAAAAACAAGATCCATGGAAGTTTAAGGAATGTAATTTCAAAATAAAAGCTTTAATAAATTGGATCAAGGACCAAAACTTGTGGTCTGAAGCTGATGATACACAGAGCAACTTTTAGAGCAATCGTGCAGGGCAACGTTGCCATCAATGGTAATGAGTAAAGATTACTACAGTATGACAAATGTTCAATAAATGTTTGATTTAATTCATTTGAATCATGACTGAATTAACACTTAATTTATTTTGTTGAGGAAAATCATAATTGTTTTGAATGTTCTACCTCAAATTGGTTAAGTGATCCACTGTTTGGCATCAAGTGTTTGTTCTGATCATAAAGAAAAGTTTAAAACCATGTGGTTTCTTTCACTCAGAAGCAAAAAACAGCCTTTTAACTTGACAGAAATAATGATTTGACATTTATCATAATAATTATTGATATTATCTGATTTTTTTAACGTGATTAACGCGTTTTTGGTCATATCGCACAACCCTAGTTATTGATAACAGTAAACCCAGTAATCCTCGACAGTGTGACAGTAAGCCAGTGCAGTACCAGGACCCTGAAACTAAAGCCGCTAAATGCAATTCATTTTGTCAATGACACCTGTTCTTATTCTACTGTGACATGTTTAAATGTCTTCTTATCATCTTATCAAACCATTTTAAAACATATGAAAAATAAAAATATATAAAAGATATAATATTTATTGGTAGTTGATTGTTATGAAACGGCTGATGTAATTTCTTATATTTACCACATGTGTGCTATAGAAATTACATTTTGGATTGCATTACCCGAAGACACAAATATGCACGTTTCCATGTTAGCCTAACACCTTTTATTTTGTAAGATTTGACCGGAAAATGTGTGCGTTAACACCCTGGGCGAGCTGACACTGCACTACGAACATCTGATCAACAGACACTGCAGATGATAAACAAGTATCCAGACATATTACTTTGCACATACCAAAGTGAATATTCGTCAGCCGAGGCTCTAACACCCCTGCAGTCCCTATGCTACACACGGCATGGCAGAGAGACAGGACAATGAGGTAACACAGCTTTATTCTGCAGGAAGAAGCGCAGGGCATGGAGTGGTTCGGAAGAAATGCACATTTCCCATTTGGTTGTTTGTCCTACAGCCAGAGCCCTATAAAGTCCAGTGTAAAGTGATACATAAAAACAGTCGGCACCAAATAGAGCTGTGGATGTAGACTCCTCTGGACGAATGGACGTGTGTTAGCCGCGCGTTAGCTCAGCAGCTAAGTTAGCAATAACAGCCTGGTTGCAAGTTGTCACGAGCCACGTTATGTCTGTAGCTAACGTTATATTAAAGTTAGTCTCTGGCGTGTCGGCATAAGTTAGTGCTTAAATGAATGCACATGAACGACCGTGCAGTGCCTTGGTAAATGCAGTTTTCACCCAGCACCAAATTAGCTGAAGTTAGAAAGAAATTTAGTATTGCCTCGATCAACGGTATACATGCATTTTAGTTATTCCATTCTATTTGACGTTTTGTAAATTAATTCTTTCTTTTGGTGAACGGCGTACAAGTAACAAGTAAAGATGCGTTGCAAGTTATAAAATATTAACATCAAGTGGTACACTTATAGCCAGCAGGAAGATAATTTACATGTGATTGAAGAAGATGGATTGTGGGTAACTTAGCCATACTGAGTTACTATTCTTAAATCATATTGTGCTGCTGATACATTTTGCAAGCGATGGAATTTGATAGATTTTAAACTGCCTGATTTTTAAATGGAATTTTGTGCTAAAAACTTGTATGCAAGTATATCATATAGTAGCGTTATCAACAAACTTGGCAACTCACACAAGTAAGCAAAGTAAGTTAGTATTGTAGTGCTCAAAACTCTGAACATTGCACTTTCATGTACTGCATGTTTCTCCTCATAAGGTGGAGGAGGCTGATCAGATCTATCTGCTGATGAAGGAGGAGTATCGGATCTCTAGGAATGTGCGTCTGGCCTGGTTCCTGGGGAAACTTAACCAAGTCATCTGGCCAGCCTCAAAGCCTGAGCTGGTGAGTTGATCATGCCTGTCATGTCCTTTTCCTGTCCTCATGGTGACCCAGCGGCCACAGGATCGACAAGTGGCTATTTGGCTACAACTGAAACACTAAAGTATATACATTAGAATATAGTTCTTTTTGTGTGTAATCCTCAAATTCTCTCATTGCATATAATGCATATTACATGCAATGAGAGATAACATTAAGGTTGTAGCGTAAATGCCTTAAGGGGCATCAAAAACATGCACTGTAAACACGTTAATTGGTTAAAAAAAAAAAATGAAGTAGAGTGATTGCACTCAAGTTCGGCCATCAGAAATAATAGAATTTAACATGCATTAAATTCACCCTGGGGTACCATCCTTAGAAAAGGGAAAAGAACATTTCCAATTAATGAATTGAGCCCTTGACTCGTAAAGACTGACTTCATTAAAAACAAACAACAAAATCAACTTCTTTATATATGAAACTACTTATTACACAGCTAACACACACATGATTTAATAAATGCAACAATTAATGCTATGAAAACAGCAATGAACAATTAATGATTGAGACTGAGGACCACTGTATACCAGATAAGCAGTGAATGAACCTCTGCAAGAGAGGGTATTTTTCAACCTGGGCCCTATTTTCCATGTGTTTGTATAGTGACTACGACATTTTTTGGAATTGGTGCCTTAGGCGGGCCACAATAAAAGGCCACTTGAAAATGTTATTTGTGATATTTAATCTTTCGGACCATTCTCTGTAAACCTTAGAGATGGCTGTGTGTGAAAATACTCAGACCAGCCCATCTGACACCAGCAACCATGTTCAAAGTCACTTAAATCCCCTTTCTTCCCCATTCTGATGCTCACTTTTAACTACAGCAAATTGTCTTGACCACGTCTACATGCCTAAATGCATTGAGTTGCTGCCATGTGATTGGCTGATTAGCTATTTGTGTTAACAAGCAATTGAACAGGTGCAGCTTATGAAGTGGCCGGTGAGTGTATATGTATATAATAAATGAACATGTTTGTTTAATAAATTGAGAAATTCCTGAACCACAGTTTTGAGTGATAGGTCACTGATGTCATGTTTGGCTCTCACTTCATTTGCAGCAGAACTCAGGGAATGAGTTACACTTGCTGAGCTGCTTACCTAAAGGATGGCAGCCAGATTTCCCCCACCACATACACTTGTATGCTGATGCCGTCCACTCGGGCCGCCTTCCTTGCCCGGAGTACCGCTTCATCATTGAGCTGGACCTCAGCCCTTCCACAGGGATTGTGGTAAGACTTAAAGTCTGAAGCTGATGATACACGGGAGCAACTTCTTGAGCAATGTTGCTGTGCAATCTTGCCGGTGGCAAGTCAGACTATATTTTGAAGATAGCGGGGGCGGGGTGGTGGGAGAAGGGTAGTAATCTTTACTCATTACCATTGATGGCAACATTGTCCAGCACCATCACTCTAAAAGTTGCTCCGTGTGTCATTAGCTTAATGGTTGGTAACTTGTTTCCTGAATGAATGCAGTTGACACAAATGAGATTGAAATGAAGAAACACATTCAGTAAGTAACGTTTATTTAGTATAGCACCTCTTACAGAGCAAAGTCAAAGTGCTTCACAAGAGTAAGTTTATTAAAAATAGACCATAAAATAGTAAACGTAACAAATAAAATATAAGCAACTACAGGCTTTAAAAACAAGTTTGATCAAATTAGACATCATGAGGTGAGACAAAGGCCAGTCTGAATAAGAGTCCTATAGGAAGTTCCACAGTTCCACTTCAAAGATACGGTCACCTTTTGTTATCTGTCGAGCGCGAGGACCGACCAGTACAGGTCAGAACACCTACTGCTGATATAAGGATGGAGCAGGTCAGAGATGTACCCAGGCGTCGGACCATGCACAGCTCTATATGTGAAACAAGAACCTTAAAATGAATTCCGAAGCTGACGGGAAGCCGATGTAAAGACTTCTATTAATCACAGTTTCAGTTATTTGCTTATGGTGAAAATATTTATTTTTGTTTTTCTAATATTTACAGAATAACCATAATAAACCTTTAAAACTAGTTCTCCCAGTTGATTCTGTGTCTTGGGTGTGAATGCTGCTCCCGTTTGAAGGTACACGAATCATAGTTTGCTGCTCGACCACGTAACCAAGACCTGCTGGTATTTGCGCGTGTAGATTGAGATTCACTACTGGTGCATACACAGTGAACATCTCAGGGGACACCAATGCTCAGAAGGCCAAGAGTTGCCTTTGCAGCGTGACTGTTTATGTGTGAGGATGAGTCACAGGTTCACGATGTGCGAAGCTGCACAGGAGGGGCATTTAAGACAAAGAGCTGCTGTCACTGTACGTTAGAGTGACTCCGGACAGGTCGCTTTCCTGAAATAACCACCGCCAATCTGAAGCAGCCAGATGACATTGGGTACATATATAGGATTTTTTTAAACTGACAAGATAAATAAATATAATTGATGTGGACAACTGTACTTGCTCATGCTTAACTGTTAAACCAAAAATAAACATCAGTTTCATCAGTTAATGTTGTTAAAGAGTGAATTCTGCCATCTGTTTGATACTGACTGTGCACAAGCATTGAATGACAAGACTCTCACATGTGTATGTAAGGCATTTTGCTGGATATTCATTCATTCATTCATTCATTCATATAAAAAGCTGAATAAAGCAGTTTCACATTAAAAGTCAGTGTTTCCTTGACACTGTTCAGCGGACACAGTTGACACACCGCTGACATTTTCTGAGCTTTTTTTCATCTGGTTAAAATACATAGTTAAAAACAACCAACATATGAAGGGTATCTTAAAAAGGTGGCTTAATACCGGATAAATAGTCTAGTCTAGTGTATGACACCTTCTAGCAGACAACCACAGCAATGACACATGTGCAAACGGCTTACGATGCCATTGACAGGCAACCAAATGAAACGTTACACTGAATAAAATGACAGATTTCTCTGGGTTTGTCTGGCTTTTTTACTTTCTTATATGAGATCTTCCTTGATAATGCAGTATTGTTCAGGGTTAAATATTGTGTGTCAGCCTATCTTTGACTGAGAAGAGAAATGAATTCTCAGTATGTTTTGTTTTCTGTTCTGCAGGATGACAGCACAGGAGAGATGATCTTCGACGAGGTCTTTCATGCCTTGTCGAGGTGTCTGGCCGGTCTGGCTCAGCCATTTAAAGTCCCTGGAACTGATGACCTTTTCAAGCCTAAAGTCTTCATCACCATCTTGGCATATTCTTCAATTATTGGTCTCACTTCCCATCAGGTCATAACAGTAGCATACCTTGTTTACTGGTGTTTTACAAAGTATCCTAATGTCCTGAAAGGCTCAGGGGCCTTGGAATGAAAGATCAAAAATGGATTCCAGAGTGACTTTAATGTGAAGTTAGAAAGCGGCGCAAAATCAAGATTTTCAAGGGCTGTTAAGTTGCTCTTTAAAGAGTATTACAGTTACTGTAATCTAGTTCTTAGATGCCCGCTGTACAACATGCTTCCTTATTGGAATATAAGCATTATAACTGGACTTGAACTGAACTTCGAGGTGTCACCTTTTTTTAGGATAGTACTCATTTTGCTTTACATTTAAGTGGAAAATGCTGATTGTTTCCTAATACTGACTTGACATATGTTGTATTTGCAGAGCTTTACAGTGAGCATTTGGCATGCATATATATAGAAATAATAATATCGCTGAAATCTTATTTAGTGGTTTGAATACTGGATTCAGATTGGACAAAATACTTTCAAACCCCAAAACGAATTGTAAGCCGCCTCTATGCTGTTTGAAAAGAATGCATTAATGAAGCATAAAAAAAGGAATGTTGCCATTTGTTACGTCCCAAGGACATCTTGTATTTCAGAATTCTTTAGTTAAAGGAGCGTATGTGTGTATGTTTAATGTTAACAAAGAGCTGCATTAATGCAAAAAAACCCAACTATAAATGTTTGTCTGTACTTGTGTAAGCGTAGAGCCCTGACCTGTTCCCATGTGATTCATACAGCTGCAGTCCTCTGACAGCCTTTATTTCCCCTGCAGGTTTTGGTACAGGGCTGTCAGCTTGATAAAACAGACCTCACTGAGTTCCTGCATCACATCTATCAGCAGCTGAGAGCAGTGGAGAGCAACATCGCACAAGTCCTCCATCAGCAGCACGAACAGGCAAATGCTCATGAACAGTATTTATATAGTATTGTAAAATAAAAAACAACAAAACTCTTTAAAACAAAATATAACATTTTTTATCAGAAGTAATGTAAACACTTCATATTAATCCTTCCCTGTGAGCTGTTTTTAAAGATTGCAGTCTTCAGCAGGAACAAGCAGGCTTGGGACTGAGAGCCACTGAGAGAGTAGGGAAGGCAGACAGTCTTTTTAGATGGACTAACACAACTTTGGTTTGACTTTTGTAATAAGATTGGTTGATATTAAGAACATTTAGCACAATGCCTGTCTTATCCTTTGATGTGTTTTGTTTTACTTGTTACCTCACCAAGCTGTGACATCAAATCTTGTGTATTTGTTAGTCTTCAGTGTCAAGATGTAAACCAATACCTTTATTTTTCATGTCCATTTAGGCTGTGGAGCCAGTCCAAAATTCAGGCCTCCTGGATGACCAGCCTCACAGGAAGCAGGCTATTTCCATGGTGTCAGCTGATATGGGTCTGGTCAGCATGGTACGCCAGGGCATCCTGGCCCTTCAGCTGCTTCCCCCAAACTCCAGTGCAGGTAGGCAAATGGCAAAATACCCTCTCCAATCTCTAACAACCAGGCCTTTGACTGGGCAGCTACTGCATTTTTACTTTGTTTGCACATAATATTTTTTGTGCACAAAAGTTAAAACACTTAATAAAAAAAAAAGTCAGTCACATATGTGAAAAAACACGAGGTAGAAAGCTAAAAGCCTTTACAAAAGCCTCTCCTAAAGAGGCAAGATAAACAGAATTACATTGAAATGAAGAAAGGATAGGGTTACCAGTACAAAATAAAGAGGAAATAGAAGAGAGGGAAAAAAAAAAACACATTTTTTTTAATTCCAGATGTCCAGCAGTCAACACTTTTTAGTGTTTAGTGAAAGTGCAATGTTCAATTGGGAAAAAAAGTCAACAAAGATAAACGATTGAAAATATGTAAGTTTGGATTCCACAAAGTAGATGATCTATCTAAATGAAAATGTAATGAAATCACAGAACATGAATGAAGATGTAGACTGTCTAGTAGGAGGAAATAGTGGGTAATAATATGCTTATTATTTCTGAGTAACTTGCCCAACACTGAGTTGACAATAAGGATCGGATAAATTGGGTATGTTTTGATTATTGTTTGTTAACGGTATAGGCTATGTCTGTTTACTTTGACGTTGTTGTCGATTGATCAGTCATGTAGGCTATAGGCTGCAGTTTTCTGTATGAATGGTTGCTTTTTAAGTCGTCCTTATGTTAAAGGTTTTGGCACGTTATAAATTAATTTCTTGTGAATTGTTGTGACAGGATTTGCTCTGCGAGGTAACCATGGCAATGGCTTCTGTGTAACTGGCGTGATCCCGTGAAACTGTCGCGGTCGTTCTCGTCCGTTCGTGTTTGATCAGTTTCCTGAATAATATAACTTTGTATAACAGTTATATTATAATAGCCACCAGGTCTTAAACAGGCGACAACCTTTGCTGCTGTCTCTTATTCATTAAAAATAATCTATTAACTTCTACTGAACTAATTTGAAAGTTAGTACTTATATTATTTATTTATAAACTCAATTATTTCATGTTGCACATTTAGCTGTTGAAGTTTGGTAAAAAATGAATACAAAATAATTATTGTTGAGAGGTTGCGATGGTGCAGTGGATTAGACACTTGTCTTTGATTCCAACTGCAACACATCCACCAAATAAGTTATTGTCATGGGTCCTGCTTTACCATCCATGTTATAATAGAGTCAGTATATTTTCCTGCTTTTTTGCCCTTTGCCAATCACATGCCTGAATAATACAAAGAGATCTCACTGTTTTTCACTACCAAAGTCAACGTTATGCTTCCACAAAAGTTTGTCATTGTAGCGGTTTAACTACCTTGGCCCCATCCACACTACTGCGTTTTCGAATTAAAACAGAGATCTTTTACTATGTTTGCACCTCCCGTCCAGACAACAACGGCAAAAACGAAAACCTAAAACGGAGAAGTTTAGAAACGCTGCCGACCCCGTTGCGTTTCAAATCTCAGGAGGGCGTTTTAGTGAAGACGGACCAAAACGGAAGACTTTAGAAATGATGACGCAGCCGCTCACGCTCGGCTCTCTGATTGGGTGTTATAGGTCATGCAAAGCAGAAACGTGATGCCAGTGTGTTTTCTGCACATTCAGTAACAGTCTCAGCTCGTTATTGGTGCGCGCAAAAAAAAAACTGGTCTAATTCTTCGTCTGTATTAATTTATTCTTTCACCAAATCTTCTGTAACTAGGAAGAGACCATCTGCTTCATGTTTACATTGGCACGCGCATGCCCAGCGTGCCTGAACGGCCAATAGATGTGCGTTGTTAATGTAGACGGAGATCAACTCCAAAACACAGCTAAAACGCTGGTGTGGATGGAAATCGTATTCGTTTTAATTCTCATATTGCTTTAATAGCAGAAAAATGTAAAATACATAAATTGATAACGGCTGGTGCTGAAATAGATCTCAGTCATGACAGCAACAGTTACTCACATAACCACTTCCTCTTAAGTGATTGTGCCTCTAAGATAAAAGCGCATCTTTTGCAGCAATGCTTCATGTTGAGTTTATTAAGAGCTTTTACTTTGAAGAGTTCTGAAGGAAATTTAAAAGAGTCTCTGGTCTGCTTGACACACCTCTGAAAAAGCCATCAGTAAACGTGTGATTGGATTCCCCTGAATTTTCTCAGGGAAATGAGTATAAGTGTCCATAGGTTTATGAATGCGGAACACGCGCACACTACAGCACATGGTTTATGTGAGCATGTACAAAAGTGTCCTTTTATTCAATTTGTTTAACAAAGGAGAAAACAAATATCCACAATAAGATGGAATCGATCTCACAACCTACCAGTCGGGAGTCCCGCACAGCACCAACTGAGCTAAGCGAACACATGAGTTCACACGGTTTGTTCTGGCCCGCCATGTAACAGCTCCCCTATTGGTTTTGTTCTGATTCTTCTTTTTTCTTCTTTTTGTACGCTAAAAGTGGGCAACAATAACTGTTGGATGAAAACTCACCAAAATTCCACCCACTACTCAGGCAAAAAAAATGGCCCTCATAGACCTCATGGTGGTGCTATAACAATCAATTCAATTCAATTCAATTCAATTCAATTTTATTTATATAGCGCCAAATCACAACAACAGTTATCTCACAGCGCTTTTCATAAAAGAGCAGGTCTAGACCGTACTCTGTGATGATATTTACAGAAGCCCAACAGTTCCCACCAAGAGCAAGCACTAGGCGACAGAGGCAAGGAAAAACTTCCTTTTAAGAGGCAGAAACCTCGAGCAGAACCATGGCTCAGGGTGGGCGGCCATCTGCCTCGACCGGTTGGGGTGAGAGAGAGAGAGAGAGAGAGAGAGAGAGAGAGAGAGAGAGAGAGAGAGAGAGAGAGAGAGAGAGAGAGAGAGAGGGATGTAAGAGAGAGAGGGAGGGAGGCAGCCTACACAATATACACACAGAGGTACAGACAGCGAAGGTAATGTTGCTATAAACTAAATGAAAAATGGTACAGATATTTATAATAGTGTTAATGGTAACCATCGTAATGTTAATGATTATAATAACAATAAGACTAGCAACAATAGTCGTTGCAGTAGAGGGTGTCGAGCAGGAACACGGGGGCAGCAGGCGACCCGCAGCCACAGATCCAGACTCCACAGCTCCAGAGCCAGAAAACCTGCAGGAAGTGATAGGAGGAGAGAGGAGAGGGACGAGAAAGCACAAGACTACCAGAAAGGGGAGAAGTTGTGTTAGTAACATGCAATAATGGGATAAGGTTGCATACAGAGGGAGAGAAAGTAGAGGAGAGAGGAGCTCAGTGCATCATGGGAAATCCCCCGGCAGTCTAGGCCTATAGCAGCATAACTAAGGGATGGTTCAGGACTACCTGAGCCAGCCCTAACTATAAGCTTTATCAAAGAGGAAAGTCTTAAGCCTACTCTTAAATGTGGAGATGGTGTCTGCCTCCTGAACCCAAACTGGAACCTGGTTCCACAGGAGAGGAGCTTGATAGCTGAACGCTCTGGCTCCTAGTCTACTTTTGGAGACTCTAGGAACCACAAGTAACCCTGCATTCTGGGAGCGCAGTGCTCTGGTGGGGTAGTAAGGTACTATGAGCTCTTTAAGATAAGATGGTGCCTGACCATTAAGAGCTTTGTAGGTAAGAAGAATGATTTTAAATTCTATTCTGGATTTTACTGGAAGCCAATGCAAAGAAGCTAAAACAGGAGAAATGTGATCTCTTTTCCTGGTTCCTGTCAGAACACGTGCTGCAGCATTCTGGATCAGCTGAAGAGTCTTAATGGACTTTTTCGAGCAGCCTGATAATAAGGAATTGCAGTAATCCAGCCTAGAAGTAACAAATGCATGGACTAGTTTTTCTGCATCATTTTTAGACAGGATGTTCCTGATTTTCGCAATATTACGTAGGTGAAAAAAGGCGGTCCTTGAAATTTGCTTAATGTGGACTTAAACGACATGTCCTGATCAAAGATAACTCCAAGATTCCTCACAGTGGTGCTGGAGGCCAAGGCGATGCCATCCAGGGAAACTATATCTTTAGATAATGCGTCACGGAGGTGCTTAGGCCCCAGAACAATAACTTCAGTTTTATCTGAGTTTAACATAGAAAATTACAGGTCATCCAGGTTTTAACATCCTGAAGGCACATTTGAAGTTTAGCTAACTGATGAGTTTCATCTGGCTTGATCGATAGATATAACTGAGTATCATCTGCATAACAATGAAAGCTTATGGAATGTTTCCTGATAATATTGCCTAAAGGAAGCATATATAAAGTGAAGAGGATTGGTCCAAGGACAGATCCTTGAGGAACTCCATGAGTAACTTTGGCGTGCATGGAGGACTCATCGTTAACATGTACAAACTGAAATCGATCTGATAAATAGGACTTAAACCAGCTTAGAGCGGTTCCTTTAATGCCAATGAAATATTCCAGTCTCTGCAATAGGATCTGATGGTCAATGGTATCAAATGCAGCACTAAGATCTAATAAAACCAGTACAGAGACAAGTCCTTTGTCTGATGCAATAAGGAGGTCATTAGTAATTTTCACCAGTGCTGTCTCTGTGCTATGATGAGCTCTAAATCCTGACTGAAAATCCTCAAATAAACTATTGCTCTGTAGAAAGTCACACAGCTGTTTAGCAACTGCTTTCTCCAGAACCTTAGAGAGAAATGGAAGGTTAGATATAGGTCTATAGTTGCTAAAACATCCGGATCAAGTTTGGGCTTTTTCAGAAGAGGTTTAATTACAGCTACTTTAAAGTACTGTGGTACATAGCCTGTTGATAAAGATAGATTGATCATATCTAGTATAGAGGTGCTGACTAAGGGTAAAACATCTTTAAGCAGCCTAGTCGGGATGGGGTCTAAGAGGCAGGTTGATGGTTTAGATGAAGAAATTATTGAAGTTAGTTGGTAAAGATTGAGGGAAGCAAAACAGTCTAAACATGTATCTGGTTCTACAGCTGTTTCTAAGGTTCCTGAGTTAGAGATAAGTCGGTGCCAGTTGAGGGCAGGTCTTGGTGAATTTTGTCTCTAATAGCTAGAATTTTATCATTAAAGAAGCTCATGAAGTCGTAACTACTGAGAGCTATGGGAATACTTGGCTCAATAGAGCTGTGACTCTCTGTCAGCCTGGCTACAGTGCTGAAAAGAAACCTGGGGTTGTTCCTATTTTCCTCTATTAATGACGAGTAGTACGCTGCTCTGGCATTACGGAGGGCCTTCCTATAAGTTTTAAGACTATCTTGCCAAATTAAACGAGAATTTTCCACTTTGGTGGAACGCCAATTCCTCTCAAGTTTCCGTGATATTTGCTTTAATTTGCGAGTTTCAGTATTATACCATGGAGCTAACCGTCTTTGTTTTAGTATTTTCTTTTTTAGAGGGGCTACAGAGTCGAGTGTCATTCGCAGCGAGCCTGCAGCACTATCAACAAGATGATCGATTTGGGAGGGACTGAAATTAGCATAGGAGTCCTCCGTTACTTTGTGACTAGATAATGTATTTAGAGCTGATGGAATCGCATCCTTAAATTTAGCTATAGCACTATCAGACAGACATCTTGTATAGAAATTTTTGCCCAATGGCGAGTAGTTCAGCAATACAAACTCAAAAGTTATCAAACAGTGGTCGGATAAAGAGGGATTCTGTGGGAACACCACTAAATGTTCAATTTCAATACCATACACCAAAACAAGGTCAAGGGTGTGGTTAAAACAGTGAGTCGGTTCATGAACACTCTGAGAGAAGCCGATGGAATCTAACAGAGAGATAAACGCAGTACTGAAGCTGTCATTCTCAACATCCACATGAATATTAAAATCCCCTACAATAATAACTTTGTCCGTTTTAAGGACTAAAGTTGACAAAAACTCTGCAAATTCAGATAAGAATTCAGAATACGGGCCAGGTGCTCGGTACACTATAACAAAAAGAATTGGTTGCAGTGATTTCCAACTTGGGTGCGAAAGACTAAGAACAAGACTTTCAAATGAGTTATAGTTTAGTTTAGGTTTAGAGCTGATTATAGGCTAGAGTCGAAGATAGCTGCAACTCCACCTCCTCGGCCTGTGCCTCGAGGAATGTGAGTATTAATATGACTGGGAGGGGTGGATTCATTTAGGCTAACATATTCTCCATCACCCAGCCAGGTTTCAGTAAGACCAAATAAATCAATATCATAATCTGATATTAGTTCATTTACTAGTACACCTTTAGAAGAGAGAGATCTGATGTTTAAGAGTCCACATTTAACTCTCCTATTTGTTTGCACTATTGCTCTTGTGGTTTTAATTTTTATGAGGTTTTTATGCACAGCTCCTCTTCTGTTTACCTTTTTAAATAATTTCGATGGTCGGGGGCAGACACCGTCACTATAGGATTTTCACTAAGTAACTCCTGAAATGGAGGAGCAGAGAAGTGTGTTAGACTGCGACTCTGCCTCCTGGTCTCAACTCTGGGTTGTCATGGATTTGGTCCACTAATAAACTTGGCCAGATTTCTAGAAATGAGAGCTGCTCCTTCCCAAGTGGGATGGATGCCGTCTCTCCGGATCAGACCAGGTCTTCCCCAGAAAGTCTGCCAATGATCAACAAAGCCCACATCGTTTGCTGGACACCACCTCGACAACCAGCGGCGGAATGACGACATGCGGCTATACATGTCATCACTGGTCAGATTTGGCAGGGGTCCAGAGAAAACTACGGTGTCCGACATTGTTTTTGCATATGTACACACCGACTCAACATTAATCTTAGTGACCTCCGATTGGCGTAACCGGGAGTCATTACCGCCGACGTGAATAACAATCTTACTGTATTTACGTTTATCCTTAGCCAGCAGTTTCAAATAAGACTCAATGTCGCCCGCTCTGGCCCCAGGGATGCACTTAACTATGGCCGCTGGCTTCGCTAAATTCACGTTTCTCAAAATGGAGCTGCCAATGATCAGAGTTGGTTTCTCAGCGGGTGTGTCGCTGAGTGGGGAAAATCTGTTAGAAACGTGAACAGGTTGATGATGCCCCGTGGACTTTGAATGCTTACTATTCCTCCTTCGGACAGTCACCCAGCCCCCCTTTCCTGGCTGCACAGGGGATGCCGGAGGACGGCTACCAGAGGCTAACTCAGGCCGTTCCGCACCGACTACCGGGGACTGGCTAGCTACAGTAGCTAAAGACTGATCTACCAGGTGCGGAGCCGGACTTCTAACTCACTGAGCCTCGCCTCCATGTCTATAAATAAACTACACTTATTACACGTACCATTACCGCTAAAGGAGGCAGAGGAGTAACTGAACATCTGACACACCGAGCAGGAGAAAGTAGGAGAGAGAGAGGGAGAAGGAGAAGCCATCGCTAGCTGCTAAGCTAAAGTCGCTAACGGCTAAGCTAAAGTACTGTAGCGTCAGCTACCAAAACTTTAGAACAACTATGAGATTGAACAGCAGTCACTAAAAGATGGAAAGAACTGTGAGTGCTTAGGCAAAATTACTGTAAAGAATAAGTGTTTAGCGAACAGTTGGCCGCTGTAATCAAACAAATGTAACTGTTATTTAGCGAGAGCAACAACACGGTACCAACACACAAGCACCGGAAACGGAAATGAGTCGACACGCTTACCGCAATACGTCAGCAATCAACATTGCGTTTTTGCAATTATCTCAAAAGACTTTGTTTAGAGTCAAACTTCTTTAATCATTTTAATCTCTGGATTTATCTGCATCTTTGCTCCAATGGTCTTCTGCTCTAAAAATGTCAAATTATGTAACTTTTTGTTACTTTTCTCTGAAACCTATTTTTGCAAACTCGTCCCAGACGGTTTCGCCAATCGACCTGAAACTTTAGCAGGATCATCTACGGACATCGCTGATCAAAAGTTATCAAAAGAATTTTGATGCGTGAATCGTTTTTTTTTTTTTTCTTAAATTTTTACTTTTGTGTATTTATGTACAACTTTACATAAATGCCCGTAAATCAAAATTGGCTTAAGCTAATGTAACCAAACTCGACACATCTGTACAGACGCTCGTCCTGAGCTTCGCTGAGCAGTCCTCGGATATTCTTCCACTAGGTGGCGCTACACTTGCAAAAGGTTTATACCTCGTAATTCACTGGATGGATTTGTACGAAACTCGGTTTGTGCGATCTCGGGTCACTACTCAGTTGATGTATAATAATTGGTAATGATTGCACAAAGTGGGCGTGGCTTATTACAAGAAATGTACATTTCTAGACATTTCTCATTCCTAACTTCAAAAAAGTCTAAGATAATCATCCATACGTCCTAGAGAGCTGAAATTTTTTCAGCACATCCACTGAAATGTGACATTTGCCTCACTGCAACCTATGGTCAGTTCAGAAGTCAGTCACTATATTTATCAGAATATACTAATTCAATTAACATCTATATCTCCACAAGTCTTTATTCAAACTCTACCAAACTCAACAGTCGTTTTCCAGATGGCCGATATCAAGTGTTTTCAGATGTAACTTGTACAGTATGCACAACTTTTTGTTTTTAACTCAATTTTGGATCAAATGCCACCATGCATGATTTTTTTCAGAATTTTCTCACCAACATTTTGACAGATGTAAGCGTTTTAAGTTAAACTGACAAACTATCGGGGTCTGGCACATGTGACATCACTACCTCAAGTTGTGAGAAGGTGTGTGGAAACCTCTCACCTGTAGCTCAGTCAGTAAGTCACCTACTCTGCAGCTCTGCAGGTGCAGGGTTCAAATCCCCAGGTGAGCCAGTCAGACGTGCTGACAGTGGGGGTGTTCAGATCATAGTGAGTCTAAGGTCTCTTTTTTTATTTGGATCCCTGGCAGTTTCTTCTCATTTTTCTCTGCTAAAAAGAGTTTGTGCAGCTTAAACTTTAAATCTTCGAAACCCAAAATATCGCAGGTGGGTCGAACATTTCACCCAGTAGTCAGGTACATATAATGACGCTCTCTGATCTCAAGGGGATGCTTTAAAAATCCAGAATGCGTTTCCACAATTATCCAAATTCTTTCATCACTTTAATCTCTGAAGTCGTCTGCGTCTGTTCTTCTCTTCTGAATTTCATATGTTGCGTTTTTCGCGACTGCCTTGGATCCCGATCATTGCTGCTCGCGGCTATATTTAATTCTTATTCTTCGTTGGTGTTTTATAGTGGTTGGCATTACCGCCTCCTACTGGATCAAACAGTGTCCACCCAAAGTGATTACATTCCCAATATAGTCTGTTGGGTTGGAAATAAGGACAGGCCGGGCCAGTGGAAGGCCTGGTCCCTACCCTAACCAACTTATTAAACTCAGTAAATATTACTGTATTGGCTTTCTTCTTCAGTCAAAAACTGCGTGGTCAAAAACTTCACTGGAGACGGTCAAGAGTCAGTGCAAAAGAGTTTATTCCAATAAAGAACAAGTAAACCAGAGTTTTGCTCATACAATACAGTATAAAATGTTTGTCTCTGTGTGACCCAGAAAGAAGAGAGAAGAGGATATTGACCTCTTCTTTGACTTGCTTTGCAGCTAAATTGATCCAAAGAGTCATTCTATTGTCTTTAGATGGTTGTTGCTTCGTTAGTTGAAAAAACATCTTGTCCATCAGTGGTGAAAAGTTCTTGTCTAGTCTGGCAAGTCTCCGATATCGACATCTTTAGCTATTAAAGGGAGAGATCAGCAACTCCACCAATTTTTGCCTTATAACCCATACATAATCAATGAATTCCCCTAGCAAGTATGTAAAGTAAACTTACTCAATGGCCTGCTGATCAATACTTGTAACCAAGAATAATCAACTTCTCTGCAACCTTTGAATGACATTAGAGTGCTCGACATTATGTGACAGCTTAGTTATTCATTTTAAACAAAAACTATCGGCAATATTGTGTCAGAGGCATTTGGAAGACATCCATCCATCGTCAAACGCTTATCCTGCGTACAGGGTTGCGGGGGGCTGGAGCCAATCCCAGCTGACATCGGCTGAAAGGCGGGGTACACCCTGGACAGGTCGCCAGTCCATCGCAGGGCTACACATAGACAAACACTCCCACTCACGTTTGAACCCACGACCTTCTTGCTGTGAGGCGACAGTGCTAACCACAGCACCACCCATTTGGAAGACAATGAATGAAAATTAAATATAGCAAGAATAGAACCTTGAGGCACCCCACACAATATTGTAGCTATGTCAGACATATGTTTTTGGATAGTAACCTCTTGCTATGATGTAAATAATCCTCAAGCAGTGTCAGCACAGTGTCTCTTAAACTGTGTCTGGATAATTTAGCAAGCTAAATATCATGATTAACCATATCGTAAGCTAAGTATTGCAAGAGTATGTTTGTACAGTTGATATTGTATTAATGAGTTAAACATTGCCAAGAAATCTGAATGATTTTTACGACTTTAGCCAACTTTAAAGGTTTTGGATCAATCTACTTACTATGATATTGCAAAAATATGGTCATGGGTTTGCTTTAACAGGTTGGCATCTTTGATATGTGTGCATGAAGATGTCAGTCTGTTTTGCCTATGTAGACATTGTTGACTGTGGTAGGCCTGAAATGTAAAGGCCTCAGTATGCTTAAATAAAATAAAATATCATCCAACCACTTCCAATGTGATTATACCTGTTCTGAATGGCCATCATAGCCTTCTTCTGTCTTTTGCATGTCTTTGTAGTCTTGATGTGATGAATCACGCAAATGGAGATAACAGTGCACACTTTCAAGCAGTCTCTCTTTGAAGACATTCATGCTGTTGCACTCGGTTGTGCACAGGAAGAGTGACAGAAGTAGTTGTGTGAAGGATGGAAATAGAGAAGTGAGAGAGAAGTTGAAACCCTGCTGACTTTCATACCTCCACCATCCTGACTATTCACCGTGTAAAGTCAGAAGTACATCATGTGACTTTAAGAGGTTTTAGTCATTTAACTTGTGTGTGTTCCAGGTATCATTATAATCACAGACGGAGTGACTAGTGTTCCGGATGTAGCTGTGTGTGAAACACTGCTGAACCAGCTCAGGAGTGGAACCATTGCCTGCTCCTTTGTGCAGGTAAAGACCATAACATCTTGATGTTTGCACCTCTGACCTGTTTGTTACTCATATACTTCCTTTTCAGATCATCAAACAAATTGATATATTAGAAAAAGATAACACAAGTAAACACAAAATGCAGTTTTTAACTGAAGGTTTTTATTATTAAAGGAAAAAAACCAAACCTAGATGGCCCTCTGTGAAAAAGTGATTGTGCCCCACCTTTTAAAAAATAAATCAACTGTGGTTTATCCCATCTTTGGAATCTTTGTTTTCTGCCCCTGTTCTCAATCAAGAGATCCCTTAAATAGGACCTGCCTGACAAAGTGAAGTACACCAAAAGATCCTCAAAAGCTAGACATCATGCTGAAACACGTGTGCGATCCAAAGAAATTCAGGAACAAATGAGAAACAGAGTAATTGAGATTTATCAGTCTGGAAAAGATTATAAAGCCATTTCTAAAGCTTTGGGACTCCAGCGAACCACAGTTAGGGCCATTATCCACAAATGGCGAAAACATGGAACAGTGGTGAACCTTCCCAGGAGTGGCCGGCCAAGTAAAATTACCCCAAGAGCGCAGTCACGACTCATCCAAGAGGTCACAAAACCCCCCACAACAACATCTGAAGAACTGCAGGCTTCACGTGCCTCAGTTAAGGTCAGTGTTCATGACTCCGCCATAAGAAAGAGGCAGAGTTCCAAGATAAAAACATAAATGCTCGTCTCAGTTTTGCCAGAAAACATCTTGATGATCCCTAAGACTTTTGGGAAAATACTCTGTGGACTGACAAGACAAAAGCTGACCTTTTTGGGAGGTGTGTGTTCCATTACATCCGGCATAAAAGTAACACAGCATTTCAGAAAAGGAAGTTTAGTGTGATGGTCTGGGGCTGTTTTGCTGCTTCAGGACTTGGAAGATTTGCTGTGGTAAATGGAAACATGAATACTGCTGTCCACCAAAAATCCTGAAAGAGAATGTCCAGGCATCTGTTCATGCCATCAAGCTGAAGCGCACTTGGGTTCTGCAGCAGGACATTGCTCCAAAACACACCAGCAAGTCCACCTCTGAATGGCTTAAGAAAAACAAAATGAAGACTTTAGAGCAGCCTAGTCAAAGTCCTGACCTGAATGGTCTTAAAAAAGCGGTTCAGGCTTGAAAACCCTCCATGTGGCTGAATTACAACAATTCTGCCAAGATAAGTGGGCCAAAATTCCTCCACAGCGCTGTAAAAGACTCATTGCCAGTTATCGCAAACCCTTGATTGCAGTTGTTGCTGCTAAGGTGGCCCAACCAGTTATTAAGTATAGGGGACAATCACTTTTTCCATGCAGGGGCCATGAAGGTTTGGATTTTTTTCCTTTAATAATAAAAACTTTCATTTAAAAACTGCTTTTTGTGTTATCATTGTCTAATATTTCAATTTGTTTGATCTGAAACATTTGGGTGTGACAAACATGCAATCAGGAAGGGGGCAAACACTTTTTCATGTGTATATGTGCATTCTGTATTTGTATTTGGTCTTTATCTTTTTACTGTCAGTCATCTTTGGAATTATTTTAAAGGAGTACTTGCAACACCAATATTCCAGTTTTAATCAGGGCAGTGAGTTTGTCCTCAACTGCTTTTTGAACTTGGACGATACAGAAAGGAGTCATGGGGTATGAATAACCAGGTTATTCTATGCTCCATGTTCCATGAAAACGTTATATCCTGAATATGATTAAAATCAGGATAGGATCGCAACGAGGATGCTTATGTGTATCTCAATCTACTCAAGAACTCCACTCAAAGAACTGTAATGTGAGAGGGATTCTGTGACAACCATGACTCCGTAGAATGACGGCAACATCATACTGACTGCTCTTCTTTCAAATATGTGTATCCCCTTCCAGGTTGGTGGTGCGTACTCCTACGACTGCAGCTTTGGCTACATCCCCAATGTAGAGCTGATGAAGTTCATCTCATTAGCTACATTTGGTTCATACCTGCCCAGCTGTCCTGAAGTGGACGTGAACAACCAGGAGATGAATGTGTACCACAAGGCCTTCTTAACCTACTCCTTCCTTAAGACCCCGGAGTCTATGAACTCAGAGTACTTCTGTGGTGAGACAGTGTACTATAAGTCTGTTTGTAGTACTGTGTCTATATCTAAACTTGCCCTGTGGGATGATAGGCCCCCTTGATTAAAAATTAGTTCAATGTGCTATAAAAACATGACAATGGTTTTTGTTGCTGTAAGGGTATTCTTCAGAAAAGGTTTTACTAATGAGCTTATTTCATTGTAAAGCTAATTTGAAATGTAAACAAACACAACACAATGTTGCGTTCTGTGTCCCACTAAAATGCAGTAGGAAAAAAGTACAACGCAAATGAATACAATTTATTATAAAGCAAAATATATATGTATCATTTTCAAATAATACCCTTAATTACCATCAAGTTCTGTGTTTTGTTTTTCAAAATCTGTGAATATGACCTAGCTAGGTTTAATGAACTGAATAGAGGAATTTATAGTTATTTAAATGCATTTCTAAAACATACGTTTAGGACAAAGTTATCGTCAAATTAGATTTATGTTTTATGGCATTTTTGTTATTTTTCTTGTGAACTCCATTGACATTGTTTTCTAAGATACAATGCAGGTTTATTAGTATTGATGATGATGAAAATAAATATGCGTACATACTCACTACTTCACTGTGTTATAGTTTCCCAGCACAAACTGTTCAATGAGCACCTGGTGTCAGCCAGCGGTAACCCCGCCCTGGTCATGAGGAGGAAGAAGCACACAGAGAAGGAAGTCCATGCCCATTTAATCAGCGTGGTGTCTGTGCGACTGAGAGAGGGCTACACAATCAGAGAGATCAGCCTCACTAAAGGTAAACGTTTTGTCTTTTCAAAAGTCCTAGAGGAAATGGCTCAACAAGGTGGTGCAGGGTTTATTCTGGCTGAGAATGACACCCCTGGTTTCTTAAGGTGGGACTCAGCTGGAGGTGAAGCTGGTGCTTTTATGGAAACACAACATGCATATCGAGTACCTGGCAGCCGCCTCCTGGCCTTTGGACCCCACCAAGAGAACCACCAGGGTGGAGGTGACCATGGAAGGAAGCTATGACATCCTGCATGACATTAGCTGCACCCAGAGGAAACCCATCACCAGTCCGTACCGTACCTCCGTCATCCGACGCTTCTGGAACACACTACAGAGGTACACAATGCACAATGATTCCACCATGAGTTAGAGTGTAAAATAATGATGATACATCTGATCGAGATTGCTGTTACTTACCTACCGTACATGTGCTGTTTGTCCTTCCAGCATCAACCAGACTGATCAGATGTTGGTGCACCTCCAGTCATTTAATTCCATTCCTGAGAACTACATGATTCCTGAGAGCACCAAAAACGGAGTTCCTCTGTTCTACATCCCTCCGGCTCCACTACTCCGGTACTGTGGTCCAACACCACTCCAGTGTAACGTTAACTAAATCTGTGCTATGCGTTTGCTTTAGTTTGGTTTATGACTTAAGAAATATATTAATTGATTTTTAGACCATTTGAACAGAGGGCATGACCGGTTTACAAGGAAGGAAGGATGGGCAACAGTAAAAGGTTCAAGACGTTGACACATTAATTGCAGAGGTTGCTTATATTCTTTGTCGCCAACAGAGGGATCAACTGGTTCAGCAGACTTTTATCACTGAATACATGGCTCTGCAAAACCCTAAGTCTGAAGAGGATCAACTACATTGATGAATGAATAAATAGTGTAGCAGTGATCGGTTCAAGGCAGATTTTGAATGTCTGGATGCTTGTTTCTCATAGCTGTAGTAAAAACCAGTGAGGTGTAGTCCAGTCAAAAATGGTTTAAAGGTACAGCGTGTAAGATTTGGCTAGAATGTTAGTTTAAAACATAAAAAAATGAACTAACATGATGAACAGAATGTGAAGAAGTAATAGCTCTGTTGCAGACATATCTGCTTAAGTTAGCATGCTAACCAGCTAGCCCCGCCCTGTCGTAATACCACTGTCACAGAGGTGACAGTCTGATAGTACAGCTGAGGCCTCCCCCATCTCTTCAGCTGGGAGCTGGGAGCTTAGTGCGAGTAGCGATTTCACTACGTTACACAAGTGCTCCCAGTTTTTTTAATCTAATAAACAAACAAAATAAAAATGCCAAGAAAGGAAAAATTCCTCTTTCTTCTTATCAAACAGAAAAAAACAACGTACCGTACACCTTCTGAATTCTTGTTAACTCATCATGAAACACACTTCATCCAAAACCAAAGCTCACCCAAACGGTCACAGTTCCAACAATCACAGGCTCTGGTGTGGTGAAATAAGCAACAACCTTAATTCACAGATATTATAAATATAAAATATTCTGGTTCTACACGGCGTCGCTACATCTCCCATTTCACGCCTCTCCTGAACCTGCCATGTCATCGTCATCCCCAGAATCAGAGTCCTGGTCAGAGTGGCAACAAATCCCCTCGGTATGGGTCTCCTTGTCGTCAAACTGGCCTCCGTCAGTCTTGTGTTCAGTCCCGGGCCGGCCGTGGTGGGGGGGCTGCTGAGCCCGGTTCCCATAACTAGCTAACAGCATTTAGCAGCAGTTATGACCTGATGACATGACATTTGTTGATAAAAAATTGACTGGCTTGAGTATTTGGAACGGCCCAGTGTTTTCTGAGGAGATAATTAAGAACACATTGTTGTCTGGCTCTGGAGCTGTGGAGTCTGGATCTGTGGCTGCGGGTCACCTGCTGCCCCCGTGTTCCTGCTCGACACCCTCTGCTACAACGACTATTGTTGCTAGTCTTATTGTTACTATTGTTATTATAATCATTAACATTACGATGGTTACCATTAACACTATTATAAATATCTGTACCATTTTTCATTCAGTCTATAGCAACATTACCTTCGCTGTCTGTACCTCTGTGTGTATTGTGTAGGCTGCCCTCCTCTCTCTCTCTCTCTCTCTCTCTCTCTCTCTCTCTCTCTCTCTCTCTCTCTCTCTCTCTCTCTCTCTCTCTCTCTCTCTCTCTCTCTCTCTCTCTCTCTCTCTCTCTCTCACCCTCTCACCTCTCACCCCAACCGGTCGAGGCAGATGGCCGCCCACCCTGAGCCATGGTTCTGCTCGAGGTTTCTGCCTCTTAAAAGGAAGTTTTTCCTTGCCTCTGTCGCCTAGTGCTGCTCTTGGTGGGAACTGTTGGGCTTCTCTAAATAACATCACAGAGTACGGTCTAGACCTGCTCTTTTATGAAAAGCGCTGTGAGATAACTGTTGTTGTGATTTGGCGCTATATAAATAAAATTGAATTGAATTGAATTGAATTGTGAAATTGACATTTTTAGAGCAGAAGCCAGGTGCAGATGAGCTGAGAGATTAAAATTATGAAAGAATTTTGTCTCTCTGCCAAGCTGTTTTCAGGATAATTATTAAAACGTAAACTTGATTGTTATAGCACTGCCTTGAATATAATAATAATATCAATATAGGGGTGTTTTTTGTGGATCACAAAAGGTTTTAGGCTTTTTGCTGCACAAACACTTTCAGCAGATTTGTTAGGTCTCTACCAAACAAATGATTTTGAATTAACAACCTTAAACCTAATTTTGTGTTTTACCAGAAACCTGTTAAGATTGAAATGGCGGTGTGGATGTTCTTACTGAACCAGCCCCTTCTAAATTCTTTTTATAGGTGAAACAAAAGCAGGAGGAATTGCAGCCTTATTCAGTGGTGCTTCCTTGTGCAAGCACTTGGAGAATACACATCCTTTGAGTACCTCTCTGCCACACTGAGTTGTTCCTCTCGTGTTTTATTGTTAACTATCTACAGGCCACCATAATCTTCTGCCAACTTCTGTGATGAAAAAAGGAAAGAAAGGAAGTAAAAAGGGTAATGCTGTAAAGCTGAATGCAAATGGCGATAAATAAAACTTCTAATTCACTATTGACAATTACAAAGTGTATCATCTTGAAAACATAGCAAGGATTCATGTCCAGCCAGGACTAAGAGAAACTTATCCATGCTTTCATTTCCAGCAGGTTAAATTGCTGTAATTCTTTGTACCGCCGGTGCTGCTGCTAGAGGCTGAACAAAATCCAAGACAGTGAACACATCAAATCACATCAGTTGTCAGATCTCTACACTGGCTGTCAGTGTATCAGAGAATAGAGTTTTATGTACTGCTACTTGTTTATACATCCCTCAATGGCTTAGGACCAAAATGATTCTCTTTTACCATGTGAACACTCTGTGCCTCTCAGGTCATCAGCTAACTGTTTCCAGAGTGACCAAACTAAACGTGGAGAAGCCACAGAAGGTATTAGACATGCACTAACTTTGAATACCTTTAAATCCAGGCTAAAAGCTTTGGGGTGTCATGGGATTTGTTGACAGTCAGAAAGAATAACAAGGTTTATCCTTTAAACACCAAAAAGCTAAAATGAACGATGGTCACTGCGTATTCCACTCTGCTTGTCCACCTTCCTCAGTCAACGGTGATGAAGTTGGATCCAACAACCATTTATCCTCTCTGCCTGGGTTCTGTTTGCGTACCTCCTTTAACTGAATGATCTCTTTTTCCAGGTCCTGTCGTTGCAGCACAGTGGATCCAAAGACTCTTCTCAGTCCCAGTTTGCCTCCTACTGGAAGCCCATCCTCTCCATGGACACCAACTTCTGGCAGAGATGGCTGCACATGCATCGCATTGCAATCGTGCTTGAACATGACATGTGAGAAATGTATATAATATATGCTATTTCAATGTGATTTGACCAGCCCGGACCACAGGTAATGGTTTCACTAATAGCAGCTAGACGTGAGAGGGATATCTGAAAAAGATTTGAAAAGAAGGCAGCTGTGGCTGTAGGTCCATATTTTACGTAGTGTTTAGCCTTGTAATCTGCCATATTTGTTTGGCTCAATTTTTCATGTTCTTGTGCTTGGGTTGTAGTGCTTTGTGATATTAATAATTTTCTCCCTCCAGGCCTGTCCCCAAACACCTGCACACAGCTGGGAACAACGGACGTTATAGCACCATTCAGTGTCGTATCTCCCACTCCGCTCTCACATCGCTGCTGAGGGACTGGAGCAGCTTCGTGCTGGTGGAGGGCTACTCGTATGTTAAACTCATATACAGGTGAGACAGCGCTGATAACTGTCTTTGACTTGCAGGTGGAAATGCCACACGAGACCAACAACTAGAAGAATGTTTGTTTCTTTTATATACTGACACTATGATTATGTTGCTAATTAATGATCATGGTCATCACTATAAAAGGTTTCCCACACAACTATTTGTTGTCCCCCCAAGGAATCCCAGGATAAATCTGAGGGGGTAAAGCAACTATTTTATGGATAAGAAAGAAAAAGTTTGTGCTACACAAAGTGGTATATTTATTTTATATATATCCTTTTTTATTAATACTAGAGACTTTAATTGCCATAGGCTTTTAAAAAATCCTTTAAATACAATAAAATGTCTCTTGTGGAAGTGCTCACAACTCACACCATATCACAGTAAGGTTAAGGCCAGGATGTTGCAGGTATATAACTTTTTTAAAGGGGCCAGAAACCAAAAAGGTTGGGCAACGCTGTCGAAGGTGAGGGGAATTTTGCTCATTTAAATGCGTAATCCATGTTATTGAAGATTTAAGTTCCTAGAAAAGAAGAGTACGCTTAAATGAATTGTGTCTCCACAGTTCGTCTGACCAGCCTCCTACCTCCTTCTACTTGGTCCGTCTCATCTCCAAGACGCCCTGCATGGTGCTGCGCTTGGGCTTCCCTATTGGTACACCAGCCCATGTCAGAAACAAGGTACTGAGACTCATACATACAGGGGCTCCATACAGTGTCAGGGACATTTAAACAGTCCAAACCAGTGTCTCTGCAGCAGACCCTGCTCAGGGTTATGTTTTAGTTTGTGGTGCTGATGTATTGGATTGCATTATACTGTGTTAATAGAATATTACTACAGGCTGTTAGCACTTTGCCGATGAAGACCCCGACTTGTCAAACTACTGTTTCTGAGAATGAACCTTGACACTCACCATCAGGTACAATTAACTGTAAATAATAATAATTTTTATTATTTATATTTACATCTAAGAAATAGTAAGAAGAATATAAAAAAATAAAATCAGCAGGATGAAGAGATAAAACAAGAAAGTACTACATTTGATTCCATTCTTGAGTAAACAATAAAACACTGGTCAGTAACAGTATAACTGGTATAATGTCATATCTTTGGCCTGATGAAGCACCACTTGGTTTGAAACATCCAGTATGCACAGTCCTCTATCAGCTTCTGTGTTGGTTGTTTGTTTTGCCGGGACATTTGCTTCATCTCTGCTCAGTAACATGGCAAAAAAAGAATGACAAATGAAGCATTTTGAAAATCTATTGCTTGGTTATCAACTTCATGTTAAAGCACTGCTGATTGATGTTACAAATACAGCAGTTTGAACCTTGGCAAATCTAAACAAGCTTAACCTTACACCTACCATCAACATTTGGCATTCACTTTCTCTAAACCTGCTGGTACGTTGTCACAAACTGGCTCAGGTAATGTGACAAAGATGGAGCCCACGCATGGCACTCCGTTAAAACAAGTATAATTTATTAAACTAAGTGCAAAGAAGATGCCACAGCATGGATGTAACCTGCAAGAAGGGAGAGACCGTACTGAATACATGTGCCAGATTTTATAGCCCATGGGCCCAGGTGAGCGCAATCGGCTGATGACCCTCCCAATTCAGCCAATTGCCTGCTGAGGTTGGCAGTACAACCTCCAAACAGTGGGAGGGTCACATATTGATCAATCAAAACATGGTGACAGTGGTCAGCACAGCCAGGCGCTGGCCACCTCTGTACAGTTTCAGTGAAATCATAAAAGGGTCTCTCTCTGTGTTAACCCGTCATAACATTTGTGTTTCTCATCAGATTGTGGATGAGCTGCGAGAGCAGATCCTCAAACTTCGCTTCCCTCACCGTGTTCAGAACAAAGAGGCCACCCCCAAGACCAAGAGGAAGATTGTAGGCAATCCATCACCCTCCAAATCTCCCTCCATCCCTGCTCCCAAACCTTCACTGTCAGACAGACCCTGTGTGGTTGTGCTCAATAAGCCTCTGGAGAAGCTGCTCATAAGGTCAGTACAGACATAGCAGGCCATCATGACTGCACAACATGGAACCGAATAAAAAGCCAGGCTTTCATAAAGTCACAATAAGCCTGACGTAGTTTGGCAATGTATCAATTGTCTTTTAATTTCCCCGCACTGATCTAATTGGTTACACTTGGCTGTGCCTTCAAGTGTGTCTGACTGTGATGTGTAAAGATATCAAAGCTCCCGCAGTGTGTCCTCTGTGAGGAAGGAGGCTGAGCTGGACACATTTTAATGAAATTAATCGCAGATGCTTTGCAGGTATGAGAAGCTGCCGCTGGACTTCAGAACCCCCTTCATTTTCAACATGGAGAATTTTCCTCAGCCCTCCAACAGTGCCATCCCCCTCAACATGGCAGCCAACCGCACAGCCTCCTCCACCCTGGCCTCCCTGTCCCGTTACTTCCTCCACCAGCGCTGGGTGTGGGCCGTGCAGAGCAGCCAAGGGCCGACTGTGGCCATGCAGGCCGTCACTCACATCCTGTCCATGCTCTCCGAGTGAGTTCACCCACTGGCACCTTCTTTGAAATGTTTTTTGGGGGTATTTTAAGTTTTCAGATCAATGTCAGAAACAATGCATTTTCTTAATCTTTCTAAAGAATTATTAAATGAATTATTTTACAAAAACACAAAAGATAGATGTACGGTGGTTTCTCTCTCTTTTTTCATTTAGGATGCTTATAATAACTTACAAATGCCGTAAATTCTTAAATAGTCTGTGGGAACCTCCGCCATGTTTACCATTTGTGCTGAATTGACTGTGAGTGGTTAAAATAAGATAACATCAACTTTAATCCCCATAAGGGAAATTTGTCTTGGGCATCAGTGCTGCATAAGGCTGCAGTAACAACAGTAACACACATGGACTTCACACTCACATACATCATACAGTTCTCACCATACATTTACATTATATTGCACAAGTATTTGAGACACTACACCTGACAGTAATTGATTGTAGTACTCTGTCAGTGTTATTTACAGAGCAGGGGCGTCCCTCTCTAACTTCAAGAAGCTCTTGAAAACTCTTCTGAGAACACTTCCTCTTATAACACCTCTAACTCCTAACATCTAACACGCACTTCCTGTGCTCTTCTCCTATCACCTACAATTATCTTGTATTGATTGCACTTTTTATTAACTCTAATGTCTTCCCTAGGTATTTACCCCATTGATGTGATATGTGCCATTAGCACTTACTAGTATTTATTGCTGCTTTTATTAATATCTAATGTCAGTTGTAGATCTCGTGCTGTGTTTTATACTCTGTTAATGATTGTATGTTGTTCCTCAAATGTAACTCGCTTTGGATAAAAGCGTCTGCCAAATGAGTAAATGTACCTGGGCTTCTTTATTCCTCCCAGCTACTACTATTTTTAAGACTGGGTCATTATTTGAATGTCCACTTTTAATTGAGAATGTGCAGAATTTACTGTTTTACATATTATCGGCACAGGCTGATTCCATACATTCAGTGACACATTGCAACAGACTTGGATTGCAGATGTGATCTGAGGTTTCTTATTTCATTAGTGTATAATTACAGCATTTCCAATCTAATCATTTTACTTTTAAATAATTGCGTCTGGATTGGTTTGATGTGTGTTTGTTGCCTCTCTTGATGTCTGTAGGATCCGTATATCAGAAGGCTTTCACTTTGCTGCTAGTGGAGAGGGCATCGTTAACATGGTGATTGAGCTGCCAATGAAGGTAAAGATCAGCCACCAAATGATTTAGGTTTCCATTTTGTTGGTTTGTGTGTGTGTGTGGGGGGGGGGATCACTGCTGTTCCTAATTTTTTCCACCTGTAATTTCCACTGATTTGGCTTTGTATCCTCAGGGCATGTCAGGGGACACGGACACAGAGAGTCCCTCTTGTATTGTTCAGTACATCCTGTTTCCACCTCACTCTACGTCTACCAAGGATAGGTGAGACTGGCAGTAATCACACCTTATTTAACTGACTTTAGTCCGACGGATGGGATTAACAGAATGCAGCCCCTCATTCATTTGAATGGTGTGCTGATGCTGGCTGAATTTTAACTTAACTCAACTTTTGTTGCAAAACAAGGTGACATCATCTAGCAAAACATTGCAATGGCCGATCACATTCCTGGTTGTAGCGAAGGAATTCAAATTTGGGTCTATGGCAGGGGTCGGCAAGTGTGGCATCGGGCCAAATTTCTTTCAAGCCATTACATGGCGGACAGAACATAGTCAAATTATTTCCAACCCTTGGATACTCAAATGCACGTTTAGCTCAGCAGGTGGAGTGGAGGACTCCCATTGGGGGAGTTGTATAAATCTATGGACTCCCTGAGGAAATTCAGGGAAATTAATCCAATCATACGTTTACTGACTGCTTTTTCAGAGATATGTAAAGCACGCCAGAGACTCTTTTGAATGTCCTTCAGAACTTTTGAAGTAAAAGCTCTCAGTAAAGTCAACATAAAGCATTGCTGCAAAAAAGTTCTCGTGCTTTTATTTTGTAGGTACAATCACTTAAGAGGAAGTGATTATGTGAGTAATTGTAGCTGTCATGACTGAGCTCTGTTTCAGCACCAGCCACCATCAATTTATTTATTTTTATTTTTCTGCTATCAAAGCAATCTGGCCGCGGGCCAGATATTATTGCTGGAGGGCCAGTTCTGGCTCGCCGGCCGCCTATTGCCGACGCCGGTCTACCAGGTACCAAACATGCAAATTGACCGCAACACCAAAGAGCCAGGCTCGTGGGTTGTATTGATGAACAAATCACAGACGTGGACAGTTATTCAGAGTGTTGTTTGTGGTACAACCATAAGATGGTGCAAAGAAAGAAACGTGGCCAAGCTATGTGGCACTTAGATCCAACAGTCTGCAGGTTTTGATTAGTAGTTTTTCAAGAAGAGGGAGGGTCTCTGAACTTAACCTGTTTTAGCACAGGTGGATGTGCTGCACACCTTGGCGTTCACACTGACCCTCCGTCATGAAAACTGGCTGTAATTGTGCATTGCCTTCGTAGTGTCACTGAACACATCCCCTAATAGACTTAAAAAAAAATTTCATTGTAAGATGCTGTACTTAGTTTGCTTGAGCTGTACTGGCACCTTTGACATCCCGTTGTCCTTTGTCTTTCATGGGACTCCAGTTTCTCCACTGATGATGACAACGACACCGAGGTGGAGGCTGTAGATGTGGACACCGAGCTGAACCTTGTGACAGAGTGCTGGGTAGAACCCCAGAGTGGCACAGTGATGAACTGCATGGATCAACATCGCCACTTCCAGGGCCTCAAATACCAGGAGATCCCTCATGCAGTGTGTATAACTAGTGTATACAGCAGCTAGTCCCAGAGTGGTGGTCCGTCACACTATTGAGTGTGTGACGGTGTGCAGGCAGAGAGCTAATTTTTTCTGTGTGTAAAGTTAACTGTATTTAAGAAGTCTTAGACTGAGTTTAATAGTGACCTGGTGTTTTGTTCTAGATCTTCCCAAGGGATCTGGCCTGTATGTCCACCATGATGACCTTTGAGTATTTGAGCCAACTGTGTCAGAACAAAGATCAGGTCTGCTCACTGCCAGCTGGACTCAAGGATATGAGAGGTAATAAAACTCACTGCTCTTTAGAAAAGCACATGTTGTATGTTGTTACTTGACACTGTACATGGTGGCCAGCAGCAGTGGACGAAGTATGGAGGAAGATCCATACTGTGGTGAAAGGGCGGCTGTGGCTCAGGAAGTAGAGTGGGTTGCCTGTTAATTGGAAGATTGGCGGTTTAATCCCCGACTCCTCCAGGCTACATGTCATAGTGTAGCCTGGAGTGTGAAGATACTGAACCTTGAAAAGTCCGTGGTGGCTGTTTCACCAGTGTATGAATGTG